>NW_028320858.1:0-37303 GCF_062004578.1 Staurois parvus | reverse complement strand
TCTTGTCCAGGTACTTCCTGTTACAGGATGACAACGCTCTGGCCTTGTCTCCCAATTGCTCTCCTGTGTTGTCACTAGGGTTGCCACCTCATCCCTTTAAAACCGAACACGTAATGATGACATGGGTTCTGTTGGCTGATTAAGGTGGTCATTAAACTCACTTAGTGCCTTCTCTGCAATAGATCAGCCTCAGAACCTGTGTCATTAAAGCGGAGCTCCACCCGAAAGGGGAAGTTCCGCTTTAAGGACTGCTCCCCATTAAGGATTGGCACCTTTGGGTGGCGGGGGGAGTGGGTACCCAAATTTGGCAGGTACCCGTTGCCACTTCCGGTCCGATCGCCTAGGCCAGTGGTGGGCAACCTTTTTTTCAACTGAGCCAAATCTCGCCAAAACCACGATTGAAAATTTATTTTGAGAGCCACATTTTTAAAACTGAAAATACATCCCCCATATAGTAATTCATCCCCCATATAGTAATTCATCCCCCATATAGTAATTCATCCCCCATAGTAATTCATCCCCCATATAGTAATTCATCCCCCTATAGTAATTCATTCCCCATATAGTAATTCATCCCCCTATAATAATTCATCCCCCCTATAGTAATTCATCCCCCCTATAGTAATTCATCCCCCCATATAGTAATTCATCCCCCCATATAGTAATTCATCCCCCATATAGTAATTCATCCCCCATATAGTAATTCATCCCCCATATAGTAATTCATCCCCCATAGTAATTCATCCCCATATAGTAATTCATTCCCCCTATAGTAATTCATCCCCCATATAGTAATTCATCCCCCATATAGTAATTCATCCCCCCTATAGTAATTCATCCCCCATAGTAATTCATCCCCATATAGTAATTCATTCCCCCTATAGTAATTCATCCCCCATATAGTAATTCATCCCCCATATAGTAATTCATCCCCCCTATAGTAATTCATCCCCCCTATAGTAATTCACCCCCCATATAGTAATTCATCCCCCATATAGTAATTCATCCCCCATATAGTAATTCATCCCCCATATTGTGTCAATTCACTTACCTTTGCTCCGCACGTTCCTCTCGCCGTGTTCCCGCGCCGTTCCGGTCTTCAGGGCGGACTGTGAGAGGAGAGGAGTTCGTCACGCTGCCCCGCCTACATCCTGACAGCCAATGTTTGCCACGCTCCGCGGGCCGGATTAAAAGGTCCCGCCGGGCCGTAGTTTGCCCATTGCTGGGCTAGCTGCAGAGTCCTGACTTTTGGGGCGGCCGCCCGAGAGGAGGGAGGGGAGTGGGCGCCCGGCACACAGAAGAGCCGCATTAAAGTGTGTAAAGAGCCGCATGTGGCTCGCGAGCCGCGGCTTGCCGACCACTGGCCTAGGCAATCGGAAGCGGAAGGTGTCCTCCCTCCCTGTAGTCTTTTGGGACACATGACAGGTCCCAGAAGACTACAGGACCATTCATGAAGCGCAGCGCTACTCGCACATGTGCAGTGTGTACCCGGCTATGAAACCGCAACCTATCACAGCCGGGTGCCCACACTGAAGATGCAGGTGCCTGGAATACAGGACGGCCGGTGAAACGGGCTGCGGGGGACACACCGCGGGACCGGGGGACAGGTAAGTGGCTTTTTTTTAAAAGTCAGCAGCTACAGTGTTTGTACAGTTTTTGTAGCTGTTGACTTTTATTTTTTGACAGGTGAGTGGAACTCCGCTTTAATATGTGTTCAGTTTTAAAGGGATGAGGTGGCCACCCTGGTGACAACACAGGAGAGCAATCGGGAGACAAGGATGGCAACCCTAGTTGTCACTCCGGCCTCTGATGAAGAATACAGGGGGCGGTCTGACCACACAATACACAGACCCGGTAAACTGTTGTCACCATCAGGAAATCCGCTCTGAGAAATGTGAGAAGGTGTAGATAGGAAGTGGCTTCAGGAGATCAGCAGGACTGAGATGTAACAAAGGATGAAAATGATGATACATTGTGTCTTCTCTTTCTGCAGTGATGTCCAGCCGCAAGATCGAATGTATTTTCTTCAGCGAGTTCCACCCGACTCTGGGCCCGAAGATCAGCTACCAGGTAAGGATGGGAAAACGATCAGTGAGATCCTTCCAGAACCAATGCTACTGTGTGATGGCTGGAGTGCTATGATGTGTCTATAGGGGATCCAGAATCTCCCCATTGTGGGAGGGGCAGAGACAAAAAACTACTGGGGGAGGGGATATCGCTATTGTGGGTGGGACAGAGACACAAACTTCTGCAGGAAATCTCCCCATTATGGGAGGGGCAGAGACAAGACTACGGGGTAAAATCTCCCCATTGTGGGAGGGGCAGAGAAACAAAGTACTGGGTGAATCTCCCCATTATGGGAGGGGCATAGACACAAGCTACTGGGGGAAGGGATCTCGCCATTGTGGGTGGGACACAGACACAAACTTCTGCAGGAAATCTCCCCATTATGGGAGCGGCAGGGACACAAACTACTGCAGAAAATCTCCCCATTGTGGGAGGGGCAGAGACACAAACTACTGCAGGAAATCTCCCCATTGTGGGAGTGGCAGGGACACAAACTACTGCAGGAAATCTCCCCATTGTGGGAGGGGCAGAGACACAAACTACTGCAGGAAATCTCCCCATTGTGGGAGGGGCAGAGACACAAACTACTGCAGGAAATCTCCCCATTGTGGGAGGGGCAGAGACACAAACTACTGCAGGAAATCTCTTCATTATGGGAGGGGCAGAGACAAGACTACGGGGTAAAATCTCCCCATTGTGGGAGGGGCAGAGAAACAAAGTACTGGGTGAATCTCCCCATTATGGGAGGGGCATAGACACAAGCTACTGGGGTGAATCTCCCCATTGTGGGAGGGGCAGAGACACAGACTGGGGGGGGGAAATCTTAGCATTGTGGGAGGGGCAGAGACACAATGTACTATATACAGTAACAAATGAATGCATTGCTTTGCTCTCGGCAGGTACCAGAGGAATACATATCCCGGGAGCTCTTTGACACGGTTCAGGTGTACATCATCACCAAACCGGAACTGCAGAACAAACTCATCACAGTGTGAGTATACAGCAGGCGTGGCTGGTCTCACTGGGCGTGGCTGGTCTCACTGGGCGTGGCTGGTCTCACTGGGCGTGGCTGGTCTCGCTGGGCGCCACTTCTCCAGCTACTGGCGGACCTACAACTGCATGTTGAAGAGAAAAAAATCTTCCGGCAGTCGGGGAATGGCAGCTTCCGTCAGAGGCAGCTCACACAGGTATTTTCATTTATCCGTATTTCTGTTTTCCAGGACCGCCATGGACAAGAAACTGATTGGCTGCCCGGTTTGTATCGAGCACAAGAAGTATAGCCGCAACGCGCTGCTCTTCAATCTGGGCTTCGTGTGCGATGCGCGGGCTAAGACGTGCGCCTTGGAGCCCATCGTGAAGAAGTTGGCCGGCTACCTGAAGACTCTGGAGGTGAGTGTGTTCTATCTACAGACAAAGTAACAAAAGCTGATTTATGGGAAACCATGATATCGGCTTGGCGGTGGCTTGATTGGTCAGCTCTCACCCCAGTACGCCCCCTACGGAGCAGATGCTATGTACTCAGGGCTGCTGATAGAAACCACGGGGCCCCATACAACCAACCTGACAGGACCCCCTTCCCCTTCAAAAAACACAGTTTACTATGCTTCAGTTATGAATGAGCACAGTGAGTGACCGGTACCGATCACTCCTTGTGTTCATTAAGGAAAGGAAGGGGGTGGTAAATGTGACATATTTACCCGACTCTCCCCCCCACTCTCCATCCTGAAGGATGCTATAGTGTGCTTGCAGTTGCTGGTGGGAAGGAGAGGAGGGAAGCTGGCAGCACTGCGGGGGGGGGGGGGACACAGGGGGGCCTGGGCAACAGGGATAAACATATGGTACACAGGGAGGGTGATGGGTGCGACAGGAGGCATTTACTGGAACCGATCCCCTGTATGGCTCTCTCCGCAGCAGCTGAAAGCCAACGGGAGGCAGAGTAAAATATGAGGCCTCTCAGCAGCTGAGTCTTGGCACCGAGAGGTTTTTTTTTTAATGGATAAAACAAATAAATATGAATAATAAAAGAAAGAAAGAAACCCCAAAAAATCATCAGGAAAATAATGGTCAAGGGGAGAAGGGGAAGAAGGACTTAATTAGTTCAGAAAAAAAAACCCAAAACCTTCTCAGGTTGCTTTCACTGACATCATCGTGTGACCGACCTCGCCGCATGGAGGAAGAAGCGTCGTGTTTCTCTAGTTCGGCCGTTACTATTGTTAAGTCTTTTCTCCAGATAGTTGCTCTAGAGGGGACACCAGGCCCAGGGCCGTGAATATGGGGGTACCACCAGTCCTCTTGTATGGGGCCCAGGCCAGCAGAGGGGCCCAGGCAGTTGGGTGAATGGGATGTGGGCAGGGAAAGTGATCAGCACAGCGTGGGGGAATTACTGGAACCGATCCCCTGTATGGCTCTCTCTGCAGCAGCTGGAAGCCAGTGGGAGGGAGAGGGAAGAAGCCGGCTTTCAGCTGCTGCAGAGAGAGCCATACAGGGGATCGGTTCCAGCAATTGCTCCACCCTGGTGCGCCCATCACCCTCCCTGTACACCATACATTTCCCCCTGCTGCCCCCACCCCTGTAATGTTGGTGGCTTCCCTCCTCTCATTCCCATTGGCTGCATACAATAGGATCCTTCCGGATGGAGAGTGGGGGAAGGGTCTGGTAAATATGTTAAATTTACCAGCCCCTTCCTTTCCTGAATGAACACATTGAGTGATCGGTACCAATCAATCACCTTGTGGATTCATACGTGAACTGAGCTTCCCCCATCCTCTGGAACTCTCTACCCCAATTTATCAGACTTTCGCCTACTCTGCTTACTTTTAGGCGATCTCTGAAAACCGATCTGTTCAGGGAAGCCTATCCTGCCGTCAGCTAATAATGGAATCTTCCTACCAGTCCATCCCCCACAGTTATTACCTTTTGTACCACTAGCCCCTCCCTCCAAGATCGTAAGCTCCCAGGATCAGGGCCCTCCTATCCCTCTTGTATTGAACTGTATTGTCTCCCGTTATATTGTAAAGCGCTGAGCAAACTGTTGGCGCCAGGGGCGGACTGACAACTCATGGGGCCCTCGGGCAATAGGGGATCATGGGGCCCCTCTGTCCTTGCCCAAACTCAAAAAAGCCTATGAAAAAGGTACCAGGGGCATCTCATGGGGCCCCCTACTGACCCCGGGCCCTCGGGCAGTGCCTGAGTTTCCAAATGGTCAGTCCGCCCCTGGTTGGCGCTATATAAATCCTGTATAATAATAACCGAAGCATAGTAAACTTTTTTTTGTGGGAATGGTGGGCTTGTCAGGTTGGCTGCATGGGGCCCCATGGTTTGGTGGGCCCTGTCAGGTTAGCTGTATGGGGCCCCGTGGTTTCTAACAGCAGCCCTGACCAGGCCCATGGTCACCGGCTATATTCTGAGTACAGGGAAACCTTGACTGTACCGTTCCTTCCATCCTCTCTCCTTGTCTTTCAGCTGGAGTCTGGATTCATCTCCAACGAGGACAGCAAGCAGAGGTTGGTGCCCATAATGACCTACCTGAGGAAGGAGCTGAACACCACCGGGGAGTGCTCGCTGCCCATAGGTATTGTTGGTGTCATTCGCTGCATCCCGTGCCACGCGGGTAAGTGTTCACGGTTATATGTTATCATCCCATAGATGAAAGTAACACCATGCACCTGAAGGTGATCGAGCTGCGTGCGGCGCCCCCTACTGCCCAGGAATATGACGTTCCCGTATTCACGGAGGACAAGGAGGAATTCTGCAATGCACAATGGGACCTAACGACACAGCAGGTAAGTGGGGGATCGATTGTACCGAACTGCTTACTGTTTAAAGAGGCCCTGTCACCAATGTAAAGAAATTGCTGGTAAAAGCTCAGAGCAGCCGATTATTTTAACTCCTTGGCTGTATGCAAATATGAGGGCTCCCAGCAGCTGAGCCTTCGACGCCGAGAGGACGCATATTTGTGTACCTAATGTCAGCAAAACGTGCCAAGAGCACGCGCCCTGCGCACTCCCGCCACTTTTAACGGCGCCTCACGGAAAGGTCCCGATCACTACTTGCGACCGGGAGATTTCCGATCATGGGACCGCTGTGGCAGCTGATCACGGCAGTCACATGACCCTAAATCCCGGCATCACAACACCCTTAAAGGGCTGGGAGGCACCGGCACCAAGAGGTTAACCCCTTCACGCCCAGCTCCAACATCCCTTCAAATGGGTCTTTATATCTGGGGGTAGGGGGGGAGGACTGTCACAGCAGTCACATGATCGGGAGCCCATCCCCAACAGTCCCTGATCATCACTACAGACCAGGATCCGTCTTTGACCGCTCAGTCACTGTGCTGGGAGTATGCAGCGAGCGGGCTCTCGGCACAAAAACTTCAGCCATCCATGGACGCATGTGCGGTGTATGGGCATTACAGTCCCCTTTTCCTCTGGGAGTGTGTGTGTGGGGGGGACAAAGGGAAATCTTCACGTGAAGTGGGTTGAATGATGCTGAGTCCCAGTATACTGTGGGCTTACAATACCTTCCCTTCCTTAACCCCCTCCTTCCCTTTTGATCAATGTGCACATAATATCTATTAATCAAATAATTTTGTTTTCAAGAAATACCTTTTTTCTTTTGATTCCCTAGTTATTTCACCACTGGGTGTTTCTGCTATATGAAAGAACATTCCCAATATACATTTACATGTGCATTTCTGCTGGCCACTGGGCGATACAGACTTTGGTTGTGCAATCTGCTGATCAGTTGCTTGATTACATAATATTAGAGTGTCATCAAGCAACTCATTAGCAGGTTGCACAGCTAAAATCTGCACCACCCGGTGACCAGAAGGGATGTGCGTTTAAAAGGTTGCTGGGGATGTGTTCTTTTATGTAATACTCAGAAGAGTGAAGAATCCTGTGCAGACATTGCAAAGGGCAAAAATGAATTATGGCAGAGGAAGCTAATAACTGTGAGAGGTGGGACTACAGTCAGGAGGAGAGGAGATTGATGATGATGATGATGATTGAAGTCTTTCAGACAATTTCAATGGCTTATGTTAAAGTGTTACTAAACCCTGCACCCCGCATTCACTATATCCGGTCTCCCCGGACCCCGCATTCACTATATCCGCTCTCCCCGGACCCCGCATTCACTATATCCGCTCTCCCCGGACCCCGCATTCACTATATCCGCTCTCCCCGGACCCCGCATTCACTATATCCGCTCTCCCCGGACCCCGCATTCACTATATCCGCTCTCCCCGGATCCCGCATTCACTGTATCCGCTCTCCCCAGACCCCGCATTCACTATATCCGCTCTCCCCGGACCCCGCATTCACTATATCCGCTCTCCCCGGACCCCGCATTCACTATATCCGCTCTCCCCGGACCCCGCATTCGCTATATCCGCTCTCCCCGGACCCCGCATTTACTATATCCGCCCTCCCTGGACCCCGCATTCTCTATATCCGCTCTCCCCGGACACCGCATTCACTATATCCGCTCTCCCCGGACCCCGCATTCCCTATATCCGCTCTCCCCGGACCCCGCATTCACTGTATCCGCTCTCCCCGGACCCCGCATTCACTATATCCGCTCTCCCCGGACCCCGCATTCACTATATCCGCTCTCCCCGGATCCCGCATTCACTGTATCCGCTCTCCCCAGACCCCGCATTCACTATATCCGCTCTCCCCGGACCCCGCATTCTCTATATCCGCTCTACCCGGACCCCGCATTCACTATATCCGCTCTCCCCGGACCCCGCATTCACTATATCCGCTCTCCCCGGACCCCGCATTCGCTATATCCGTTCTCCCCGGACCCCGCATTCGCTATATCCGTTCTCCCCGGACCCCGCATTCACTATATCCGCTCTTCCCGGACCCCGCATTCGCTATATCCGCTCTCCCCGGACCCCGCATTCGCTATATCCGCTCTCCCCGGACCCCGCATTCACTATATCCACTCTCCCCGGACCCCGCATTCACTATATCCGCTCTCCCCGGACCCCGCATTCACTATATCCGCTCTCCCCGGACCCCGCATTCGCTATATCCGCTCTCCCTGGACCCCGCATTCACTATATCCGCTCTCCCCGGACCCCGCATTTACTATATCCGCTCTCCCTGGACCCTGCATTCACTATCTGCTCTCACACAGTACACAGAAAAGGAAATGCAATTATTTTAGTAAATATAAACTACTAAATCCCTTTTCTCATCAGCAGTATATAGCGGTCTTGTGACTTCTATCAGTGTCCAGCTGAGCACTGGTTAAAGCTTGTAGGAGTTTTAATTCTCCCCTGATTGTCCTATGAGGGCATAACCCCTGACCTGTTTGGACAGCGCTGATTGGCCCTGTGCTGATCACATGCACCCTCCCCAAAGGAAAAAAAAAAACTCTCTAGCCATACACACTAAACTGGGCAGGTGCAGAGTGACTCCTAAAGCTCTGTACCAACAGCAGATGGATTGGGGACAGTTGAAGAAGGGGAGGATCAGAGAAGACAGGATCAAACAGACTTTTTACACAATGCAGAGGATTAACCCCTTAGGTTCCACAGTGAGTATACCCAGCATGTATTACTGCATCTACAGACTGATTTCACTGTTGTGGGTTTAGTAACACTTTAAGGAGATCAACATTTTTAGGAACTTTATAAATCATCGATTTCAACACAGGAGAGGATTTACTGCAAGTGTGGAAAAATGAAAAAAAGGGCGGTGTGACGGGAGCAGGGGCGGACTGACAACTCATGGGGCCCCCAGGCAATTGGGGATCATGGGACCCCTGTGTCCTTGCCCAAACTCAAATCACACCCAAAAAAAGCCTATAAAAGGTACCAGGGGCATTTTTTGGGGCCCCCTACTGACCCCGGGCCCTCGGGCAGTGTCTGAGTGCTCGAATGGTCAGTCCGCCCTTGGACGGGAGTGACTTTGGGTGGGGGGCCCATGGGACCCAGCTCACTTTGGAGAAGTGGGGAGACCCTGTCTCAGCTCTCCATATCCCTCTTATGTGTAAGTCACCCTCTGCCTGTTAGGGGTACAGGGTGATCTGTCCTAATATTGGGGTGGGGGGTTGTGGATTGTTTGGTGTTGTGTGGTTGTATCCCTTTGTTCTGTTTGTCAGGCTTGGGAGCAAACTATTATGGGATGTATGTATTTATGTGTTTTGGCTTGGTGGGGGGGGTGTCTCCAGCAGTCCTCCCTCCTGATGAGACTGTCTGCTGGTGTGTTTCTTGTTACTAAATTTAGATTTCCCCGCCCTGTGTCATTGTGCAGGGAGGGGGGACTGTCCCCTGAGTGTATATATCTTGTATCTGTGTCATTATGCAGGGAGGGGGGAGTGTCCCCTGAGTGTATATATCTTGTATCTGTGTCATTATGCAGGGAGGGGGGAGTGTCCCCTGAGTGTATATATCTTGTATCTGTGTCATTATGCAGGGAGGGGGGACTGTCCCCTGAGTGTATATATCTTGTATCTGTGTCATTATGCAGGGAGGGGGGACTGTCCTCTGAGTGTATATATCTTCTATCTGTGTCATTATGCAGGGGGGGGGGGGTTTCCCCTGAGTGTATATATCTTGTATCTGTGTCATTATGCAGGGAGGGGGACTGTCCCCTGAGTGTATATATCTTGTATCTGTGTCATTATGCAGGGAGGGGGGACTGTCCCCTGAGTGTATATATCTTGTATCTGTGTCATTATGCAGGGAGGGGGGAGTGTCCCCCGAGTGTATATATCTTGTATCTGTGTCATTATGCAGGGAGGGGGGAGTGTCCCCCGAGTGTATATATCTTGTATCTGTGTCATTATGCAGGGAGGGGGGAGTGTCCCCCGAGTGTATATATCTTGTATCTGTGTCATTATGCAGGGAGGGGGGACTGTCCCCCGAGTGTATATATCTTGTATCTGTGTCATTATGCAGGGAGGGGGGACTGTCCCCCGAGTGTATATATCTTGTATCTGTGTCATTATGCAGGGAGGGGGGAGTGTCCCCCTAGTGTATATATCTTGTATCTGTGTCATTATGCAGGGAGGGGGGAGTGTCCCCCGAGTGTATATATCTTGTATCTGTGTCATTGTGCAGGGAGGGGGGAGTGTCCCCCTAGTGTATATATCTTGTATCTGTGTCATTGTGCAGGGAGGGGGGAGTGTCCCCCGAGTGTATATATCTTGTATCTGTGTCATTGTGCAGGGAGGGGGGACTGTCCCCTGAGTGTATATATCTTGTATCTGTGTCATTATGCAGGGAGGGGGGAGTGTCCCCTGAGTGTATATATCTTGTATCTGTGTCATTATGCAGGGGGGGGGTTTCCCCCGAGTGTATATATCTTGTATCTGTGTCATTATGCAGGGAGGGGGGACTGTCCCCTGAGTGTATATATCTTGTATCTGTGTCATTGTGCAGGGAGGGGGGACTGTCCCCCGAGTGTATATATCTTGTATCTGTGTCATTATGCAGGGAGGGGGGAGTGTCCCCTGAGTGTATATATTTTGTATCTGTGTCATTATGCAGGGAGGGGGGACTGTCCCCCGAGTGTATATATCTTGTATCTGTGTCATTATGCAGGGAGGGGGGAGTGTCCCCCCGAGTGTATATATCTTGTATCTGTGTCATTATGCAGGGAGGGGGGAGTGTCCCCCGAGTGTATATATCTTGTATCTGTGTCATTATGAAGGGAGGGGGGAGTGTCCCCCGAGTGTATATATCTTGTATCTGTGTCATTATGTAGGGAGGGGGGAGTGTCCCCCGAGTGTATATATCTTGTATCTGTGTCATTATGCAGGGAGGGGGGAGTGTCCCCCGAGTGTATATATCTTGTATCTGTGTCATTATGCAGGGAGGGGGGACTGTCCCCCCGAGTGTATATATCTTGTATCTGTGTCATTATGCAGGGAGGGGGGACTGTCCCCCGAGTGTATATATCTTGTATCTGTGTCATTATGCAGGGAGGGGGGACTGTCCCCTGAGTGTATATATCTTGTATCTGTGTCATTATGCAGGGAGGGGGGAGTGTCCCCCTAGTGTATATATCTTGTATCTGTGTCATTATGCAGGGAGGGGGGAGTGTCCCCTGAGTGTATATATCTTGTATCTGTGTCATTATGCAGGGAGGGGGGAGTGTCCCCTGAGTGTATATATCTTGTATCTGTGTCATTGTGCAGGGAGGGGGGAGTGTCCCCCTAGTGTATATATCTTGTATCTGTGTCATTGTGCAGGGAGGGGGGAGTGTCCCCCGAGTGTATATATCTTGTATCTGTGTCATTATGCAGGGAGGGGGGACTGTCCCCTGAGTGTATATATCTTGTATCTGTGTCATTATGCAGGGGGGAGTGTCCCCTGAGTGTATATATTTTGTATCTGTGTCATTATGCAGGGAGGGGGGACTGTCCCCCGAGTGTATATATCTTGTATCTGTGTCATTATGCAGGGAGGGGGGAGTGTCCCCCCGAGTGTATATATCTTGTATCTGTGTCATTATGCAGGGAGGGGGGAGTGTCCCCCGAGTGTATATATCTTGTATCTGTGTCATTATGCAGGGGGGGGGGAGTGTCCCCCGAGTGTATATATCTTGTATCTGTGTCATTATGCAGGGAGGGGGGAGTGTCCCCTGAGTGTATATATCTTGTATCTGTGTCATTATGCAGGGAGGGGGGAGTGTCCCCCGAGTGTATATATCTTGTATCTGTGTCATTATGCAGGGAGGGGGGAGTGTCCCCTGAGTGTATATATCTTGTATCTGTGTCATTATGCAGGGGGGGGGGAGTGTCCCCTGAGTGTATATATCTTGTATCTGTGTCATTATGCAGGGAGGGGGGACTGTCCCCCGAGTGTATATATCTTGTATCTGTGTCATTATGCAGGGAGGGGGGACTGTCCCCCGAGTGTATATATCTTGTATCTGTGTCATTATGCAGGGAGGGGGGACTGTCCCCCGAGTGTATATATCTTGTATCTGTGTCATTATGCGGGGGGGTTTTCCCCTGAGTGTATATATCTTGTATCTGTGTCATTATGCAGGGAGGGGGGAGTGTCTCCCTGAGTGTATATATCTTGTATCTGTTGAGATAAACGAGTCTACTTCCTGGTTTACTTCACGATTGGTGTCGTCTCGTCTCGTATGGTCGGCTGTGGTGTCAGTTGTCGGTGTTCGGACGGGGAAGCGGGAGTCTAACGGAAGTACCCAAGTGCAGTCTGGGGTCGGATCCGTTACAGGAGGAGTTCAGCTTTAAGTGGATGTTTCCTCCGGACAGGGACGCTGAGTGTTATGTATGAAGAGCTACAAATGATTCTGTACCCGGGTTTACATTTGCCTTGTCTAGATTCTCCCGTACATCGATGGGTTCCGTCACATCCAGAAGATCTCCGCAGAGGCCGACGTGGAGCTGAACCTTGTGCGGATCGCCATCCAGAACCTCATGTGAGTAGGGGGAGGGGAGAGTTTGTTGGGGGGAGGGGAGAGTTTGTTGGGGGGGAGGGTTTTTCGGGGGCAGGGAGGGTGGAATCCGCCTAAGGAAATAGGAATCTGGAAATAAAATCCTTGATTTTTCTGTCCCGCACCCGGGAAACCTTACGTTTTGTAAATTGTTGTTTTGCAGGTATTACGGTGTTGTGACATTAGTATCCATCTTCCAGGTATCTTCATCTTCCTTCATTGTGTTACATTGACTATTCTATCCTACGTGTAAAGTTTTTGATTTTTTCATATAGAGTGCCTTCTTGGCTCCTCCCTCATCAGCATGATAAGGATTTTATTTTACCTTTCCATTTTCATTACCTTATTTTAGTCCCTGTGATGTCATCACTGGGTCTCTGTGCTTCTGTATGCAATGCAGCCAGATCATGGTTGGTGGGAGGGGCATACAAGGTGCTGTGTAGTTTCCTGAAAACATCACAGCACCCCGCCTCAGTACTCCTCTCAAGAACCCTCCGTCCTGATCAAGGATGGACTGACAACTCATGGGGCTCCCGGGTAATAGGGGATCATGGGGACCCTGTGTCCTCACGCAGACTCAAAGCACACCCAAAAAAGCCTATGAAAGATACCAGGGGCATCTCATGGGGCTCCCTACTGACCCGAGTGCCTGAATGGTCAGTCCGCCCCTGGTCCTGATGTATGCAGTGGGAGGAGTTATGCAAATATAAAAACAGATCTGCAGAAAATTCAATTTTGTTTCCTATTTCTGATGTTCTTCACTTCCTTGCAGTATAGTTACATGTGTTCCCTCTTTCCTTTTAGTACTCCAATGTGTACTGCACCACGCCTCGTGTTCAGGAGCTCATCCATGACAAGGCGCTGCAGGATGAATGTGTGTCTTATGTCAGCAAGCCGGGTATGTGATGTCACTATCCATGTATATACTGTATATACGGAGAGGAATGGGATGTAATGTGCGGCAGAAGTCTCTGTAATAGATGCACATTGGCCCACGGTATATCCCTGCAAGTACAGGAAAACTATTACATTCCCAAGTTCTGTTCCGGTCTGACAACCCGCAGCGTTTCTGTGCACTGAGTGGTGTCAGCCCCGCCCAGTTGTCTTTTGCTACACTACTCAGACCCGCCCACTCCCCCTTCTGCTTCTTGCTGCCTTCGCCTCGGTTAACATGTCCAAGTTAGCGCCCCTCTGAGCCAACAACACAGCCAAGCTATTAATTACTATGTATCTCTTGCATCGAATATTGCAACTCCCTCATTGGCCGAACACTGCACAGACCATCCCCCCTTCAGTCTATCATGAATGCTTCCGCCAGACTCTGATACCTTACCAATCATCTAGTGTCCTCCACCCCTCTGTGCCAAACCATCCATTGGCCTCCGCTCAGTGTCCTCCACCCCTCTGTGCCAAACCATCCATTGGCCTCCGCTCAGTGTCCTCCACCCCTCTGTGCCAAACCATTCATTGGCCTCCGCTCAGTGTCCTCCACCCCTCTGTGCCAAACCATCCATTGGCCTCCAATCGGTGTCCTCCACCCCTCTCTGCCAAACCATCCATTGGCCTCCGCTCAGTGTCCTCCACCCCTCTGTGCCAAACCATCCATTGGCCTCCGCTCAGTGTCCTCCACCCCTCTGTGCCAAACCATCCACTGGCCTCCAATCGGTGTCCTCCATCCCTCTTTGCCAAACCATTCATTGGCCTCCAATCGGTGTCCTCCATCCCTCTCTGCCAAACCATTCATTGGCCTCCAATCGGTGTCCTCCATCCCTCTCTGCCAAACCATTCATTGGCCTCCAATCGGTGTGCTCCACCCCTCTCTGCCAAACCATCCATTGGCCTCCGCTCAGTGTCCTCCACCCCTCTCTGCCAAACCATCCATTGGCCTCCGCTCAGTGTCCTCCACCCCTCTCTGCCAAACCATTCATTGGCCTCCGCTCAGTGTCCTCCACCCCTCTGTGCTAAACCATCCATTGGCCTCCGCTCAGTGTCCTCCACCCCTCTGTGCCAAACCATCCATTGGCCTCCGCTCAGTGTCCTCCACCCCTCTGTGCCAAACCATCCATTGGCCTCCGCTCAGTGTCCTCCACCCCTCTCTGCCAAACCATTCATTGGCCTCCGCTCAGTGTCCTCCTCCCCTCTGTGCCAAACCATCCACTGGCCTCCAATCGATGTCCTCCATCCCTCTTTGCCAAACCATTCATTGGCCTCCAATCGGTGTCCTCCATCCCTCTCTGCCAAACCATTCATTGGCCTCCGCTCAGTGTCCTCCACCCCTCTCTGCCAATCCCGCTACTGGCTTCCATTCAGTGTCCTCTACCCCTCTCTGCCAATCCCTCCACTGACCTCCATTTAGTGTCCTCCACCCCTCTCTGCCAATCACTCCACTGGCCTCCACTCAGTGTCCTCCACCCCTCTCTGCCAATCCCTCCACTGGCCTCCATTCAGTGTCCTCCACCCCTCTCTGCCAATCCCTCCACTGGCCAACAACATACAAAGCAATTTACAACTCTGCCCTGAGCTCTACACCAACCTCATCCCATAATATCATCCAAACCATCTCCAGCTCCCTCGTCGCTTCTTCCCATGCTCACTTCCAAGACTTCTCTGGAGCCTCTCCCATCCTCTGGAACTCCCTACCCCAACCAGTCCGGCCATCTCCTACTCTGTCCACCTTTAGAAAATTCCTAAAAACTCATCTCTTCAGGGAAGCCTCTCCCTCCTCCACCCAACAACTGCACTTTCCTCATCTCTTGCAGGTATTTCCTTTTGCTCCTATGACCCGGACCCCCCGATCCCCTGTATTGTAACTGTACTGCCCCCCTTTATATTGTAAATAATAATCATAGGCCCAGAAGCTTCAAAATTCAGGTCTTACAATGAGTGAACGTTATGATGCCGGGGTCATAATTCTAGAAGTAAAATGAGATGATTGTGATAGGCACGTGGTCACCTGACCAGAGACGCGGAGCAGCAAGCGTTCCGTAAGACCTCTGGACGTGGTTGGTGGACGTAGCCGAAAGGTCTAATCAGTTTTTTTGCTCTTAATCAGTTTCCCACCCGGCAAATCCTACAAATCCTCTGCCTGTCCTCTCTGCAGGTCTGAAGCGGCCGAGTCTCCGCGACGTCTTCCAGTTGTACTGCGGTCTCAGTCCCGGAACTACTGTGCGCGATCTCATCGCCCGGCATACGCAGCAGCTGCAGCGAGTGGATGAGCGGTCAGTGCCCCTACGTGCCTGTGTGTTCTATTTCTTTGGAGCTCCCTGTATATCATAACATTTTCGTGTCTCTTCCATAATTTGAGATCTTCCATAATTTGAGTCAAAGATCATGACTGTTGGGTTGTAAAGCCACCTGCTGGAGTAGGACGCGAGGTACAAGAAGACAGCCCAGGGGCCAGACCCCTCCCCCCCATCTGCTAGAGGGAGCTCCTAGAGTCAAGGACCTAAGCTCCGTACTGGGACCTTTCTTCCTTTCCCTTTTGCCTCCATTCCCACATGTGCGACTCCAAAGTTGCTCGATTTCCAGTGTGACTTTGAAGGCTACTTTACACTCTCTGGCATCAAAGTAGCGCAGGAACCTTTCCCAAGTCACTGTGACTTTAGGTTGGACAGGTCCAAATGGGAGCCATTGAAAACAGTGGGATGCGACTGTGTCTAAAGTTGCTTGACAAGTCACACACGTTAATGGAGCCTTTGCAGGGAATACAATTGCTTTGTTTTTCTGTGCTTCTTCAGGGCCTTAGTTCCACCGATCAGGTCACAGATCGTAGAGCTCTTAATCATGAGTGCTACGATGGGGTGAAGCATGTCAACTAGGGCCGGTTCTTAGGCGGGTTCTACTAGATGTCAACTAGGTGCGGTTCTTAGGCGGGTTCTACTAGATGTCAACTAGGTGCGGTTCTTAGGCGGGTTCTACTAGGTGTCAACTAGGGATGGTTCTTAGGCGGGTTCTACTAGGTGTCAACTAGGGGCGGTTCTTAGGCGGGTTCTACTAGGTGTCAACTAGGGATGGTTCTTAGGCGGGTTCTACAAGGTGTCAACTAGGGGCGGTTATTAGGTGGGTTCTACTAGGTGTCAACTAGGACCGGTTCTTAGGCGGGTTCTACTAGGTGTCAACTAGGGGTGGTTATTAAGTGGGTTCTACTAGGTGTCAACTAGGGGCGGTTCTTAGGCGGGTTCTACTAGGTTTCAACTAGGGGCGGTTCTTAGGCAGGTTCTACTAGGTTTCAACTAGTGGCGGTTCTTAGGCGGTTTCAACTAGAGGCGGTTCTTATGCGGTTTCTACTAGGTGTCAACTAGAGGAGGTTCTGTGATGAGGGGAAATGTTTTGACGGCGGTTCTCACCCCATCGTAGATCTCTTAATCATGAGCTCTACAATGGGACAAAACGTGTCAACTAGGGGCAGTTCTGTGATGGGGGAAATGTGTCAACTAGGGGTACTTTTCACCCCAATGTATTGGTCTTAATCATGAGCTCTGCAATGGAGTGAAACTCATCAACTAGGGGCGGTTCTAATGCAGGTTCTACAAGGTGTCAACTAGAAGCCCTTCTCTAATGAGGGGAAATGTGTCGACCAAGGGCGGTTCTCACCCCATCATAGATCTCCTAATCATGAGCTCTATGATGGGGTGAAATGCATCAACTAGGGGCAGTTCTCAGGTGGGTTCTAATAGGCATCAACTAGGGATGGTTCTGTGGTGGCAAAAATGTGTCAACTAGGGGATTGTTTTCACCCCAACACTTATTATGAGCTCTACAATGGGACGAAGCACATCGACTAGGGGCAGTTCTTAGGCGGGTTCTACTAGGTGTCAACTAGGGGCGGTTCTTACCCCATTATAGTTCTCTTAATCATGAGCTCTACAATGGGATGAAACGCATCAACTAGAGGCAGTTCTATGACATGGAAAATGTGTCAATTATGGGTGGTTCTCACCTCACCATAAAGCTTTTAATCATGAGCTCTACGATGGGATGAAACGTGTCAACTAGGGGCAGTTCTATGACTGGGGAAAATGTGTCAATTTGGGGCAGTTCTCACCTCAACATAGAGCTCTAGATCATAAGCTCTACGATGGAGTGAAATGCATCAACTAAGGGCAGTTCTCACCCCATTGTAGATTTCTTAATCATGAGCTCTATGATGGGGTGAAGCACGTCAACTAGGGGCGGTTCTTAGGCGGGTTCTACTAAGTGTCAACTAGCCATGGTTTTGTGATGAGGGGAAAAGTGTTGTCCAGGGACAGTTCTCACCCCATCGTAGCTCTCTTAATCATGAGCTCTATGATGGGGTGAAATGCATCAACTAGGGGCAGTTCTCAGGCGGGTTCTACTGGGCATCAATTAGGGACGGTTCTGTGGTGGCAGAAATGTGTCAACTAGGGGTCGTTTTCACCCCAACGAAGAGAACTTAATCATGAGCTCTACGATGGGGTGAAGCACGTCAACTAGGGGCGGTTCTTAGGTGGGTTCTACTAGGTGTCAACTAACCATGGTTTTGTGATGAGGGGAAAAGTGCCGACCAGGGACGGTTGTCACCCCATCGTAGGTCTCTTAATCATGAGCTCTATGATGAAACACGTCAACTAGGGGCAGTTCTATGACAGGGAAAATGTCAATTATGGGTGGTTCTCACCTCATCATAAAACTAGGGGTGGTTCTATGATGGGGTGAAATGCGTCAACTAGGGGCTGTTCTCAGGCGGGTTCTACTAGGCATCAACTATGGGCTATTCTGTGATGAGAGAAATGTGTGAATTAGGGGAAGTTGTTACCCCATTGTAGAGCTTTTTAATCATGAGCTTTATGATGGGGGGAAACGCGTCAACTAGGGGCTGTTCTCAGGCACGTTCTACTGGGCATCAACTAGGGGTGGTTCTATGACGGGGGGAAATGTGTCAACTAGGGGTGGTTCTATGATGGGGGGAAATGCGTCAACTAGGGGCTGTTCTCAGGCACGTTCTACTGGGCATCAACTAGGGGTGGTTCTATGATGGGGTGAAATGCGTCAACTAGGGGTGGTTCTCAGGCACGTTCTACTGGGCATCAACTAGGGGTGGTTCTATGATGGGGGGAAATGTGTCAACTAGGGGTAGTTCTATGATGGGGGGAAATGCGTCAACTAGGGGCTGTTCTCAGGCACGTTCTACTGGGCATCAACTAGGGGTGGTTCTATGATGGGGGAAATGTGTCAACTAGGGGTGGTTTTCAACTCAATGTAGAGGTCTTAATCATGAGCTCTACGATGGGGTGAAACACATCATGGCGTTTCTCAAGTGTCAATCACAAACATGCCGTTTTTGCTACTTTTGGTTGAATAAAGCTTTTACAAAGTACTGACGTCATTGGAGTGCAGCCTGTGGTTTTTTTCAGTCTTGGTATTCGGAGCGTGGACGAGCCTGATGTGGCCGCCTAGGATGAGAGGCTGGGCGTCCAGAGTGGTGCCGCTTAGTTCAGATTGTCTAACAGTACGGTTGGAGTATGTGTGTCCCTGACAGCCTTGTACATCGACTTTTTTCATGTGTCCCCGTAAAGATCAGAGAGCGCAGAGTTGAGGATTGCCCCGTTTTTAGTATCACTGTCTCCTCTGTGCTCAGGAAACTCATCCAGTTTGGTCTGATGAAGAACCTGATCAGAAGACTCCAAAAGTATCCGGTAAAAGTGTCTCGTGATGAGAGGAGCCCCCCCGCTCGCCTCTACACCGGGAGCCACACATACGATGAGATCTGCTGCAAGACAGGTAATCCGCCAGCATCACGGGGAGGGGGGAAGGCATTCTGCATGGGGGCTCCCTGTACTACATAGCAGTAGAGGGGTTAATCCGCAGTCCTGGACAATGTATGCATGGAGTTTGCATGTTCTTCATGTGCTTGTGCCAGTTTCCTTCAGGTGCTCTGGTTTCCTCCCACACTCTAAAGACATGCTGGTAGGTTAACTGGCTCATGTCTGACGTGTCCCTAGTATGATATCCTACAGAGCGCGCTCAGGATGGCCCCAACAGCAGGTAAAGGAAATATCATGATATTGTTTTCTCCTGCAGGAATGAGCTATCGGGAGTTGGACGAGAGGCTGGACAGCGATCCGAACATCATCGTGTGTATGAAGTGAGGTCTGTGGATGGAGAACGTTCAACACTCAGGAAACAAAACCCTCGCCACTGCTGGGAGGGGGAGCAGACTCTGCAGGACTGCAGCTGGGAAACTGCCCCCCTCCCCCCTTCACTGACCGATCAATGGGAGGATTCCTTTCATTGTTCCATGCAGTGATTGACGAGCGAAAGAAGCCGATTGGTTGCCATTGATGCCAACATTCAGTTTTTGCTCAAAACATGAGATTATTGTGTCTGCGGAATTTTCTATAATGTTAAAAGAATATTAATATAAACATGAATAAATTATCTTTTATATGTATTTTATGTTGTCATATTCTTCATCACTTTACAAACTGTACCAGAGGAGCTGACAATCTAATGTCCCCTCCCCCGCAGTCACATCAGTCTGTACCAGAGGAGCTTACACTCTAATGTCCCCTCCCCCCACAGTCCCATCAGTCTCTGTACCAGAGGAGCTTACACTCTAATGTCCCCTCCCCCCACAGTCACATCAGTCTCTGTGCCAGAGGAGCTTACACTCTAATGTCCCCTCCCCCCACAGTCCCATCAGTCTCTGTACCAGAGGAGCTTACACTCTAATGTCCCCTCCCCCACAGTCACACACTATTATTATATACAATGGGGATGGAAAGTTTGGGCACCCCAGCTAAACATTTGTATTAATGTGCATAAAGAAGCCAAGGAAAGATGGAAAAATCTCCAAAAGGCATCAAATTACAGATTAGACATTCTTATAATATGTCAACAAAAGTTAGATTTTATTTCCATCATTTACACTTTCAAAATAACAGAAAACAAAAAAATGGCGTCTGCAAAAGTTTGGGCACCCTGCAGAGTTAATATCTTGTACTGCCCCCTTTGGCAAGTATCACGGCTTGTAAACGCTTTTTGTAGCCAGCCAAGAGTCTTTCAGTTCTTGTTTGAGGTATCTTTGCCCATTCTTCCTTACAAAAGTCTTCCAGTTCTTTGAGATTTCTGGGCTGTCTGTCACGCACGGCTCTTTTAAGGTCTATCCATAGATTTTCAATGATGTTGAGGTCAGGAGATTGTGAAGGCCATGGCAAAACCTTCAGTTTACGCCTCTTGATGTAATCCCCCGTGGATTTCGAGGTGTGTTTAGGATCATTATCCATTTGTAGAAGCCATCCTCTCTTTAACTTCAGCTTTTTCACAGATGGCATCAAGTTACCATTCAAAATTTGCTGAAATTTTATTGAATCCATTTTTCCTTCTACTCGTGAGATGTTCCCTGTGCCACTGGCTGCAACACAACCCCAAAGCATGATTGATCCAACCCCATGCTTCACAGTTGGACAGAGGTTCTTTTCATTAAATTCTGTGCCCCTTCTTCTCCAAACGTACCTTTGCTCATTCCGGCCAAAAAGTTCAATTTTAACCTCATCGGTCCACAGAACTTTTCCAAAATGCATCAGGCTTGTCTATATGTTCATTTGCAAAGTTCAAACGATGATTTTTGTGGTGAGGACGTAGAAGAGGTTTCTGATGACTCTTCCATGAAGACCATATTTGTACAAGTATCTCTTTATAGTGGAATAGTGACCACAACTCCAGTGTCTGCCAGATCTTTCTGGAGGGATCGTGCCGTCAAACGTGGGTTTTGAAGTGTTTTTCTCACAATCCTGCGAGCTGTTCTGTCTGATATTTTTCTTGGTCTTCCAGATCTTGCTTTAACTTCCACTGTTCCTGATGACTGCCATTTCTTAATTACATTCCGAACAGAGGATATTGACATCTGAAAACGCTTTGCTATCTTCTTATAGCCTTCTCCAGCTTTGTGAGCGTGAACTATTTTCAGTTTCAGTTTTCTAGACAACTGCTTAGAAGAACCCATGGTGCTGATTGTTGGGGCAAGGTCAGATGAGTCGGGGCATTTAAAACCTTTGAGATTGACATCACCTGGTCTTCCCAGACGATGATTGAGAACAATCCATGACACTGGCAGGTCTCAGCTTGGCAAAGGGGGCAGTGCATGCTATAAATTCTGCAGGGGGCCCAAACTTTTGCAGACGCCATTTTTTTGTTTTCTGTTATTTTGAAAGTGTAAATGATGGAAATAAAATCTAACTTTTGTTGACATATTATAAGAATGTCTAATCTGTAATTTGATGCCTTTTGGAGATTTTTCCATCTTTCCTTGGCTTTTTTATGCACATTAATACAAATGTTTAGCTGGGGTGCCCAAACTTTCGATCCCCACTGTATGTATATAACATCCTAAATAAATAATAAATCGGAGTCCGGAAAGGTTCGCCATTTTTCTCTGACATACAGACAGCTTCATCGATCTTTAAGATGCAGTATAAAAAAACAAAAATGCCTGTACGGGTGTGGTGGGGGAGGGGCGGTGATCCCAGCGGTGCTGTAGTACATATGGCTCAACACTTGCATCATGCGACAGAACTGAGATGAGGATCTCGGGGATGCGGCCTCAGCTGGAGGAACCTTGGAGAGTATTATTGTACTGGAAAAGTAGTGGGTGCCGGGAACGGACTGTCAGCAGAGGGAGGGCGTCAATACACGATGAGGGGCGGTAATGTTCTGCGGCACGCTGCGCAGGATTCGGTGCATTGCGGGGCCTTTTATTTTGAATGATGCCCAACGCGCCTCTATAATGCACTTATAGACCCCATTCACACTTGTGTGACTTGTCATGTGACTTTGGACATCAAATCGCATGACAAGCCGCACCCCATGATTTCCAATGATAAGCACTCATATATAAGTTGCAGCGACTTCAGAGTAGTTCCTGCACTACTCGGTCTGACTGTTAGTGGGATTATAACAAAGTGGAAGCAACTGGGAACAGCAGCCACTCAGCCACCAAGTGGTAGGCCACGTCACATGACAGGGCGGGGTCAGCGCATGCTGAAGCGCACAGTGCGCAGAAGACGCCAACTGTCTGCAGAGTCAATAGCTAAAGACCTCCAAACTTGGTGTGGCCTTCAGATGAGCCCAACAACAGTGTGTAGAGAGCTTCATGGAATGGGTTTCCATGGCCGAGCAGCTGCATCCAAGCCTTCCATCACCAAGTGCAATGCAAAGCGTCGGATGCCATGGTGTAAAGCATGCCGCCACTGGACTCTAGAGCAGAGGAGACGTGTTCTCTGGAGGGACCAATCACACTTCTCTGTCTGGCAATCTGATGGACGTGTCTGGGTTTGGTGGTTGCCAGGAGAACGGTACTTGCCTGACTGCATTGTGCCAAATGTAAAGTTTGGTGGAGGGGGGATTATGGTGTGGGGGTTGTTTTTCAGGGGTGGACTTGGCCCCCTAGTTCCAGTGAAGGGAACTCTTAAGGCAATATTTTGGACAATTTCATGCCCCAACTTTGTGGGAAGAGTTTGGGGATGGCCCCTTCCTGTTCCAACATGACTGCCCACCAGTGCACAAAGCAAAGTCCATAAAGACATGGAGGAGCCAGTTTGGGGTGGAGGAACTTGACTGTCCTGCACAGAGTCCTGACCTCAACCCCATAGAACACCTTTGGGATGAATTAGAGCGGAGACTGCGAGCCAGGCCCCCTCCCCCGACATCAGTGCCTGACCTGACAAATGTGCTTCTGGAAGAATGGTCCAACCTTCCCATAGACACCCTCCTAAACCTTGTGGACGGCCTTCCCAGAAGAGTTGAAGCTGTTATAGCTGCAAAGGGCGGGGCCAACTCAATATTGAACCCTACGGACTAAGACTGGGGGGCCATTAAAGGTCATGTGTGTGGAAAGGGGGGCCAACTCAATATTGAACCCTACGGACTAAGACTGGGGGGCCATTAAAGGTCATGTGCGTGGAAAGGGGGGGCCAACTCAATATTGAACCCTACGGACTAAGACTGGGGGGGCCATTAAAGGTCATGTGTGTGGAAAGGCCGGCGGCCCAATACTTGGGGCAATATAGTGTATCATGTTTGGGGGTTCTAAGTAATGTTCTAGCTGCTCTAGCATAACATTCGGATTGTTCCATGTAAACAAAAACTGTCAGAAGAGTTGCGGGGAGTAACGTGGATAATGATCACCTTGGCCATAGTCGGAGTATTATGTTCCTGTAGGGTGGCCACCCCATCTGAACACATATGAATGACACGGGTTCTGGGGACGATTAAAGTGGTAATTAAACTCACTTAGCGCCTTCTCTGCAATAAATTAGCCTCAAAACCCGTGTCATTAACCCCTCCCCCTCCAGAGGATTCCCCCCCCCTTCCTGACCAGGCCATTTTTGCAATGTGGCGCTGCGTTACATAACCCGACAATTGCGCAGTCATGCAACGCTGCCCCCAAATGAAATTTACATCCTTTTTTTCCCACAAATAGAGCTTTCTTTCAGTGGTATTTGATCCCCCGTGCGTTTTTATTTTTTACGCCATAAACAAAAAAAGACTGACTTTTTTTTAAAAAACAATATTTTGGGCATTTTGCTATTAAACATGTCCAGTAAAAAAAAAATAAATAAAATTTCCTCATAAATAAATGTTTTCTGTTACGTGTCTTTGCTAAAAAAAAAATCTCAATACGTTTAAATTAATTGGTTTACGTGAAAGTTATAGTCTACAAATGGCGGTAAATAAACTGTAATTTTTTTTTTTCACTATTAATGGTGGCGATCAGCGACTTTCCTCACAAATAGAATTTTCTTTCGGTGGTATTTGATCCGCTCTGCTCTTTTTATTTTATACGCTATAAACAAGAAAATCCGACAAATTTTGAGACAGAAACAATATTTTTGACTTTTTGCTATTAAACACGTCCAGTAAACAAAAATTGTAAAAAAATCTAATTTCCTCATAAATTTCGGCCAAAACGTGTTCTGCGCCGCATCTTCGCTAAAAAAAAAAATCCCAATATGTGTAAATGAATTGGTTTACGTGAAATGTATAGCATCTACTAATGGCAGTAAACTGAATTTTTTTTTTTAGTAATGGCGGCGATCAGCGACTTTCCCCACAAATAGAGATTTCTTTAGGTGGTATTGGATCGTCTGTGCGGTTTTTAATTTTTACGCTATAAACAAAAAAAGACCGAAGATTTTGAAAAAAAAAAAATATTTTTGACTTTTTGCTATTAAACACGTCCAGTAAACAAATTTTAGAAAATCAAATTTCGTCATAAATTTAGGACACTTATAGCGCCTAGAAATAGCGGTATATAAAATAAAATTAGTTTTTTTACTAGTAATGGCGGCGATCAGCGACTTTCCCCACAAATAGAGATTTCTTTCGCTGGTATTGGATCGTCTGTGCGTTTTTTAATTTTTACGCTATAAACAAAAAAAGACGGAAGATTTTGAAAAAAAATATATATTTTTGACTTTTTGCTATAAAACACGTCCAGTAAACAAATTTTAGAAAACCAAATTTCGTCATAAATTTAGGCCAAAATGTATTCTGCCCGATACGTGCAAATGAATTGGTTTACGTGAAAGTTATAGCGTCTACAAATGGCGGCATAGAGACTGTGTTTGTTTGTTTTTTCTACTAGTAATGGCGGCGATCAGCGACTTATAGCGGGACTGCGGCGGGCATTCTGACACTGGGGGGAACTGACTTGATGTCACTGACATCCCCGGTGACACCAATACAGGGATCAGTGCTAATGAAAAGCACTGACACCATACTAATGGCACTGGGCAGGAAGGGGTTAACATCTGGGGCCATCAAAGGGTTAACTGTGTGCTGTGTTACTAGGGAGACATGCTGTGCAGAGACATACAAAGCAGCATGTCCTCGCTGACAGGGGAGACACCTGCATTGTTTACACACAGATCTCTCCCGTCAGTGTTCCTCGCCGGGTGCCGTTGGGGAATCTGTGACCGGGACCCGGTGATTGACTTCCGTAGCCGCCAATGGCGATGCGGGTCGGGCGTGCGATATACAAAATCACGTACATATATATATATATATATGTGGTTTTGCGCAGCCCTGCCGCTCTGTAGCCGTTCTACTATAGGGTGGGGGGCAAATGGTTAATATGTGTTCGGTTTTAAAGGGATGAGGTGGCAACCTTATGTTCCAGGCTGTCCTCACACTGCCTGCTGCCTGACACCCTGACATATTTGGAGTCACCCACTTCTAGGGCTGCCACATCAAAACCGAACACGTTACTGACACGGGTCCTGAAGATAATTTATTGCCGGTGAGTTTAATGACCACCTTAATCTGCCACAGAACCCGTGTCACCAATTTGTGTTCGATTTTAAAGGGATGAGGTGGCTACCTTATGTTCCAGGCTGTCCTCGCACTGCCTGCTTCCTGACACCCTGACGGATTTGGATTCACCCCCTTCTAGGGTTGCCACGTCAAAACCGAACACGTTACTGACACGGGTCCTGAAGATAATTTATTGCCGGTGAGTTTAATCACCTTATCAGCCACAGAACCCCTGTCACCAATATGCATTCGGTTTTAAAAGGATGAAGTGGCCACCCTGCCCCTTCCCACAAATGGCTGCCCTTATACAACACCCTGGGCATAGTACTGGGGGAGTCTGAAGCTGTTCTCTATCTCAAAGAACCAAAACAGGCAACATGAAAGGCAGCCCGTCTCCATGGAGACGCCTCAGCTCAGAAGAAGGACCGTGAGGCCCCCCCACGCTCAGGTGACCGCTCACATGACCCTCTGTCGGCTGAAGGGTCAGCGGAGGGCGGAGTCGAGGAATGTGTAGGGGCGGGGCTGCACTGTGAGAGACTGTATAGGAGATGAGGAGGCGCTGAGGGACGGTAGGGCGGGGCTATAGGTGTGAAGGATAGAAAAGAGGGCGGGGCTGTAGTTGCGAAGGGCGGGGCCGTCAAATGTTAGATAATGGAGGTGATGCGTGGTTTGAGGGGCGGAGACGCAGCTGTAATGTTAGAGTGGGTGGGGCTGGGCTGAGGCGGTGAGTGAGACTCGTGTAGGGCGGGGCTGAGGCTGCGAGGGGCGGAGACGCAGCGGTAACGTCAGAGGATGAGGGGCGGGTGACGTCAAGCAGGGGCGGGGCCGCAGCCCGCAGGTTGTGTCAGGGGCCCGCCCCCTAGGTGAGCTCAGTCGCTCGGTGTTGGAAGGCGATGAGCTCGGTGCCGGACTGGGTTCTGGTCTCAGTGACCGCGGCTCTGGTGGTCCTTCTTCTGCTGGCATTGTTCGGTCTGGGGGCGGGGTTCCGGAGGCGGGGCTGTAAACTGAGGTGGGCGGGACTGACCACAGTCAGTGGGTGTCAGTAGAGGGTGGTCAGTGGTGAAGATGAGCTCGGTGCCGGACTGGGTGCTGATCTCCCTGATTGCGGCGCTTGTCGCCCTTCTCCTGCTCACCCTCTTCGGGTTGGCCGTCTATTCAGGGCTGCTGACCGAGGTGGAGGTGAGGGCGGGACCGCCGCCGATCCGCGGGGTGGTGGTCGCCTACAAGTTCCGTGTGGGACCGTACGATGAGAGCGGAAACCTTTATACGGAGAGCGTCAGCCTGGCGCCCAAACTGGTATCTGTTGGGGTCTACTACGACAACCCCATGAAGGTGAGAAGGGGGGAGGGGTATATGGGGGGGCAGAGGCAGTGGGGGGCCATAGAGGGGCCGGGATAAAAAAGTGAAGAGACTGAGCCAGTAGAAGGCAGCCGAAGGGCCGGGGGTAAAAAGAGAGAATGGAGGCTATCGGTGATAGAGGGTACCAGATGCTCTGGGGTTAAAAGAGAATATGGAGAGGCTGGGGTGGTAGAGGGTCCGGGGGTAAGAGAATATGGAGAGGCTGGGGTGGTAGAGGGTCCGGGGGTAAGAGAATATGGAGAGGCTGGGGTGGTAGAGGGTCCGGGGGCAAGAGAATATGGAGAGGCTGGGGTGGTAGAGGGTCCGGGGGTAAGAGAATATGGAGAGGCTGGGGTGGTAGAGGGTCCGGGGGTAAGAGAATATGGAGAGGCTGGGGTGGTAGAGGGTCCGGGGGTACGAAGAGGATACAGAAAGGCTGGGGCAGTAGAGGGGCCGGGGGTAAGAAGAGGATACGGAAAGGTTGGGGCGGTAGTGGGCACTGGAGGGGCCAGGGGTAAGAAGAGGATACGGAAAGGTTGGGGCGGTAGTGGGCACTGGAGGGGCCAGGGGTAAGAAGAGGATATAGAGAGGCTGGGGCACTAGAGGGCACCAGGGGGACCGTGGAAATAGAAGAGGATATGGAGAGGCTGGGACAGAAGAGGGTACCATAGGTGCCTGGGGTAAGAAGAGGATATAGAGAGGCTGGGGCAGTACAGGTCTCTGGAGGGGCCAGAGTTAAGAAGAGGATATAGAGAGACTGGGGCACCAGAGGGGCCGGGGCTAAGAAGAGGACATGTAAATGTTATGGCAGTAGAGGGCACCAGAGAGGCCGTGGAAATAGAAGAGGATATGGAGAGGCTGGGGCAGAAGAAGGCACCAGAGGGGCTGGGGGTAAGAAGAGGATATGGAAAGGCTGGGGCAGAAGAGGGTCCAGGGGTAATAGGAGGATATGGAGAGGCTGGGGCAGTAGAGGGCACCTTAGGGGCCGTGGAAATAGAAGAGGACATGGAGAGTTTGGGGCAGTGGAGGGCACAAGAGGGGCCGGGGGTAAGAGGGGGATATGGAGAGGCTGGGGCAGTAGAGGGCACCAGAGGTGATGAGGGTAGAAAGGTATATGAAGAGTGTGGGGTAGTAGATGGTACCAGAGGGCCTGGGGTAAAGAGAGGATATGGAGAGGCCTAAGGAAAAAAAGAGAATATGGATAAGCTGGGGCACTGAGAGGTTGTGGGGGTGGGGGGAGATATGGACAGGCTGGGGCAGTAGAGGGAACTGGAGAGGCCAGGGGTAAGAAGAGGATATGGAGAGGCTGGGGCAGTAGACGGGCCTGGGGTAAGAAGAAGATATGGAGAGCGGAGGAAGTAGAGGGTACTGAAGGGGCAGAGGTATAAGAAGGATATGGAGAGGTTGGGGCAAAAGAGTGCACCAGAAGGGTCTGTGCTAAAAAGAGGATCTAGAGAGGCTGGGACAGTAGACTACACTGGAGGGGCCGGGGGTAAAAAGAGGTTATGGAAAGGCTGGGGCAGTAGAGGGCACCAAAGGGGCCGAAGTAAAAGGAGAGGTTGGGGCAGTAAAGGGCAGCGGAGGGGATGGAGGTAAAAAAAAAAAAAACGATAATGGAGAGCATGGTAGAAGGTATCGGAGAGGTTGGGGTAAAAAGAGGATATGGAGAGGTTGAGACAATAAATAATAATTAAGAGGGGCCTGTAATTAGAGGACATGGCGAGTGTGGGGTAACAGAGGGCCCAGGGTAAAGAAAAGGGTTGAGAGACCAGGGCAGTAGAAAGTGTTATGAAGAGGCTGGGGGTAAAAAAGGTGGAATGAAGACTGGGCCAGCAAGGGGTACTGGAGGAGCCAAGGGTAAAAAGAGTGATGGATGAGTGGGGTGTAAAAGAGGGGGTTGAATTTAGGACGTCAAAAAGGTATATAAAGGGCCCGGTCTAAATGGAGGGTCCAAAGTCAGGAGTCAGATGGAGGCGATAGGAGAAAACAGAGGTTAAAAGAGAAGGTGGATGGGCCTGGGCTAAAAGTGAGTCTAGGGCAGGAGGGAGCCATTAAAACCTAGAAGTAAAAAGAGGGTCCGGGTGGTCCATGGGGGTGATGGGGAGGCTTAGGGAGGACCATGGGGGTTATAACGGGACCTAAAGAAAGAAGGATTGGATATTGGGCAGTCCATATGGATGATGGTGCATGGTCCATGGGGAGATGGTGAGGCCAAGGGTAAGAAGAGGGAGTCAGTGGGGGTTTTGGCAGAGTCTGGGGTAATCCACATAGGATGATGGTGGGATCCAAGGTGAGAAGGGTTGGTGGTGGGGTCTAGGGCACTTCATACGTGTGATGGGTCCTTGGGCATCCAGGATGGTTCATGGGGGTGATAGAAGGACACAGGTTGAAAAGGGTGGGTTCTGGAGTTGTCCATAGGGATGATTACCAGGTCCAGGATGGTCCATGGGGGTGATGATGGGGTCCAGTTCAGTTCATAAGGGTGATAGGTGAGAAGGGTTGATGATGGGTTCCCGGGGCAATCGAGTGAAGTGATGACAAGGTCCATGGGGATGATGGTGGGCCCCAAAAGTGACAAGGGTTGGTGGTGGGGTCTAAAGAAGTTCATATGGGTGTTAGTGGGGTCTAGAGTGGTTCATAGGGGTGATGGTGGGCCCCGAGGTGAGTAAGGCTGCTTATGGGGTCTACAGCTGTTCATTTGGGTGTTGCTGGAGTCTAGAGTGGTTCATGGGGCTAATGGTGGGCCCCAAGGGAGAAGGGTTGGTGGTGGAGTCTAGAGCAGTTCTAATGGGTGTTGGTGGGGTCTAAATCAATTCATGGGGGTGATGGGTGGGGTCTAGAGTAGTTCATATGGGTGTTGGTGGGGTCTCGAGCAGTTCATGAGGATGATGGTAGGCCCCAAGGTGAGCAGGGTTGATGGTGGGGACTAGAGCAGTTCATATGGGTGTTGGTGAGGTCTAGAGTGGTTCATGGGGTGCTGTTGGGGTCTAAAGCAGTTCATATGGGTGTTGATTGGGAATAGAGCGATTCAGGGGGGTGATGGTGGGCCTAAAGGTGATAAGGGTTGGTGGAGGGGTTTAGAGCAGTTCATATGAGTGTTAGTGGGGTCTAGAGCAGTTCATAGTGGTGTTGGTGGGGTCTAAAGTGGTTCTTGGGGGTGATGGTGGGCCTCAAGGTGAGAAAGCTTGGTGGTGGGGTCTAGAGCAGTTCACATAGGTGGTGGGGTCTAGAGCAGTTCTTGGGGGTGATGGTGGGCCCCAAGGGGAGAAGGGTTGGTTGGTGGTGGGATCTAGAGTAGTTCATATGGGTGTTGGTGGGTCTAGAGTGGTTCATGGGGGGTAATGGTGGGCCCAAAGATGAGAAGGGTTGGTGCAGGGGTCTAGAGCAGTTCAAATGAGTGTTCGTAGGGTCTAGAGCAGTTCATGGGGGTGATGGTGGGGTCTAGAAAAGTTCATAGGGGTGTTGGTGGGGTCTAGAGTGATTCTTGGGGGTGATGGCAGGACCCATGGTGAGAAAGTTCTGGGGTTGTCCATGGGGGTGATAACATATATCCAGGAAGGTGATAGCAGGTGAGAAATTTTGTTGATAGATTCTTGGGCAGTCTAAGGGGGACTATGGTGGGATCCTAAGCAGTGTTTGGGGAAAATGGTGGACCCAGGATGAGAAAGGTTGGTGGTTGGGTCTGGGGCAGTTCATGGGAGTGAAAGTGTGACGCATGATGAGAAGGAGAGGTCCTCGGGGGTGATGGTGGGGTCCAGAATGAGGAGAGGTCCTTGGGGGTGATGGTGGAGCCCAGGATAAGGAGAGGTCCTTGGGGGTGATGGTGGGGCCCAGGATGAGGAGAGGTCCTCGGGGGTGATGGTGGGGTTCTGGGTGAGGAGAGGTCCTTCGGGGTGATGGTGGGGCCAGGATGAGAAGGAAAGGTCCTCGGGGGTGATGGTGGGGTTCAGGATGAGAAGGAGAGGTCCTCGGGGGTGATGGTGGGGCCAGGATGAGAAGGAAAGGTCCTCAGGGGTGATGGTGGGGTTTAGGATGAGAAGGAGAGGTCCTTAGGGGTGATGGTGGGGCTAGAATGAGAAAGAGAGGTCCTTGGGGGTGATGGTGGGGCCAAGATGAGAAGGAGAGGTCCTTGCGGGGGATGGTGGGGCCAGGATGAGAAGGAAATGTCCTCGGGGGTGATAGTGGGGTTCAGGATAAGAAGGAGAGGTCCTGGGGGGTGATGGTGGGGTTCAGGATGAGAAGGAGAGGTCCTTGGGGGTGATGGTGGGATTCAGGATGAGAAGGAGAGGTCCTTGGGGGTGATGGTGGGGCTAGGATGAGAAGAAGAGGTCCTTGGGGGTGATGGTGGGGCCAGGATGAGAAGGAAAGGTCCTCGGGGGGTGATGGTGGGGTTCAGGATGAGGAGAGGTCCTTGGGGGTGATGGTGGGGCTAGGATGAGAAGGAGAGGTCCTTGGGGGTGATGGTGGGGTTCAGGATGAGAAGGAGAGGTCCTTGGGGGTGATGGTGGGGCCAGGATGAGAAGGAAAGGTCCTCGGGGGGTGATGGTGGGGTTCAGGATGAGAAGGAGAGGTCCTTGGGGGTGATGGTGGGGCTAGGATGAGAAGGAGAGGTCCTTGGGGGTGATGGTGGGGCTAGGATGAGAAGGAGAGGTCCTTGGGGGTGATGGTGGGGTTCAGGATGAGAAGGAAAGGTCCTCGGGGGGTGATGGTGGGGTTCAGGATGAGAAGGAAAGGTCCTCGGGGGGTGATGGTGGGGTTCAGGATGAGAAGGAGAGGTCCTTGGGGGTGATGGTGGGGCTAGGATGAGAAGGAGAGGTCCTTGGGGGTGATGGTGGGGCTAGGATGAGAAGGAGAGGTCCTTGGGGGTGATGGTGGGGTCCAGGGTTCATAGGAATGATAATGGAAAGAAGGCGGACCGAGGGGCCCGGGTGAAAGGGGTACAAGTAGTGCCGGGACGTTCCGTTGGCGTTGGGCCATGTAGTCACACGGCGGAGGGCTATTATCTATTTCTGTAGAATGTTCCAGAACATTTTTCTGTATTGGAAAAGTAGATCTCTCTTCGTACTCTTCGTCTCTTTATCGCCCCGTCGGGCCGGTGTCACCTCTCCGCGCTTTATTTTTTGCACTTCAGTAATTTGGTGTCATGAGGCCGGGGTGGGGGAGGGGGTTCGGTGTCTTTGTAATAAGTTGCAGTCGGTTGCACCCGGGCCGAGTGATACAGAAATACATAGCAACCCCTCCCGGGGGGGGGGATCACCAGGTTATTATAAGAGCAAGCAGGCCTCTGGGGGCAACGCTGAAACGCCTTGCGGGAGCGCCACTCGTACACGACGCTGGAACTCAGGTGTGCGGCAGGTGTGCGCAGCGGGGGCCCGTCTTTACGCCTACGCAAATCCCGTGCTTCTCAGCTCACTGAAGGTGCTCAGGGGCTATTGAGGAGACCCCCCGTCATGCCTTGCTTCCCATTCCAGCCTCTATCGATTGTTAACCTTTAACACCTCCCCAGCCTTTGGCCTGGATGCGGATCAGGAGTTTTCACTTGCCGCATGCTTGATATGGATCAGAATTTATTGAGGCCAATGAGATCCAGGCAGCAAGCATTTTTTTTTTTTTTAGGAGGTCCACATTGGCAGCCTCCGGAAGCATCTGCCTTGGACTGGGCGTAATCCGGTTGGTGTTGCGTACGGTAAACGCGGCGCGGCCGCCATGTGCGGGGGGTGGGGGGGAGATGTTTGTGTGTAAGCGCAGCGCGGTGCGTACACAACAGAAAGTCTGTTTATTGTGCGGAAAAATCCTTTGTTGTGTGTGTGTCCCCCCCCCCCCCCCCCGCACTTTCCGGATTGTTCCGACCTCCTGCAATGGTGTATGTAAGGCACCAGCAAGCAGGCTGCCCGGCCGCTCTTCAACAAGCTTTATTGCAAGTAACGCAAACTGAGCATGCTGTTTCAGACAGTGACCGGGGGAAGGGGGGGCGGTATTTTTACCTTGGGTTGCAGAGTTTGACGAACCCGCCCATTGAGTTAATGGAGCCGCATCACAACGGGACGATGGCGCCGTAGCATTATAGGGTTAAATCAGTCGGCGAGGAGATGTTATAACGTTTTCTCACCGCTTGGCCTCTGAAAAGCGATCCATACGCAGATCACCCTTTAGAAGGCACTGCGGGCCATCACGGATGTGAGCTGAAAGCCAGACCATGACGCATCGCTGACCTCCCTGCATTTTGCCATAGACGCGTTTCGTCCCGTCAGGTCTAGCAGTCTGGCTTTGTCCGTGGGCACTACTTGCAATAAAGCTTGTTGAGAAAAAAACAGCAGCAGTGCAGCTGGTTTGTATCTGAGATGCGACATTGTGTAACATTAGAACAATCCGGAAAGTGTCAGAATACAATGTTGCAGCTGAACCCCGGACCACACGGACCAATCCCGACATTTCTCTCCTGGGAAATCGGCTTTTTTTTGCCAGAAAATTACTTAGAACCCCCAAATATTATTATTATTATTCTTAACCGCTTCCTGACCGCCCAGAAATACTGCTGCAGGGCGGCAGGGGTGCGCAAAATCACGTGTGTGTATATGAAGGAAATGTGTATTTGCTCCCCGGCTGATGCTGAATGTTTGCCCCTCACACAGAAATGATCGGTCTAACAATGGAATGTTCGCCCCTCACACAGAAATGATCGGTCTAACAATGGAATGTTCGCCCCTCACACAGAAACGATCGGTCTAACAATGGAATGTTCGCCCCTCACACAGAAACGATCGGTCTAACAATGGAATGTTCGCCCCTCACACAGAAACGATCGGTCTAACAATGGAATGTTCGCCCCTCACACAGAAACGATCGGTCTAACAATGGAATGTTCCCCCCTCACACAGAAACGATCGGTCTAACAATGGAATGTTCGCCCCTCACACAGAAACGATCGATCTAACAATGGAATGTTCCCCCCCTCACACAGAAACGATCGGTCTAACAATGGAATGTTCGCCCCTCACACAGAAATGATCGGTCTAACAATGGAATGTTCGCCCCTCACACAGAAACGATCGGTCTAACAATGGAATGTTCGCCCCTCACACAGAAATGATCGGGCTAACAATGGAATGTTCGGTGTAACACTGAGAGACAGAATACAACAACAAATTCAGCAGAAATGCGTCTAACAAATGATGACTGATCTGCATGTTCATGAGGGAAAGAAGGATTTGATCCCCTATCATTCAGCAGGATTTCTGGCTCCCAGGTGTCTCTCATACAGGTAACAAGCTGAGATTAGAAGCAGTCTCTTAAAGGGAGTGCTGCTAATCTCATTGTGTTCCCTGTATAAAAGACACCTGTCCACAGGAGCCATCAAACCATCAGATTCCAAACTCTCCACCATGGCAAAGACCAAAGAGCTGTCCAAGGATGTCAGGGACAAGATGGTAGACCTACACAAGGCTGGACTGGGCTACCAAACTATGGCCAAGCAGCTTGGTGAGAAGGTGACAACAGTCGGTGCAATCATTCACAAATGGAAGAAACACAAAACAAGTGTCAGTCTCCCTAGGTCTGGTGCACCATGCAAGATCTCACCTCGTGGAGTGTCAATGATCATGAGAACAGTGAGGAATCATCCCAGAACTACACGTGAGGATCTTGTCAATGATCTCCAGGCAGCTGGGACCACAGTCACCAAGAAAACAATTGGTAACACACTACGCCGACAAGGACTGAAATCCTGCAGTGCCCGCACGGTCCCTCTGCTCAAGAAGGCACATGTCCAGGCCCGTCTGAAGTCTGCCACTGAACATCTGAATGATGCAGAGGAGGACTGGTGGAAGTGTTGTGGTCAGAGGAGACCAAAATCCAGCTCTTTGGGCATCAACTCAACTCATCGTGTTCGGAGGAGGAATGCTGCCTATGACCCCAAGAACACCATCCCAACTGTGAAACGTGGTGGAAACATTCTACTTTGGGGGTGTTTTTCTATTAAGTTTTCAACTGCACCGCATCAAAGGGACGATGGACGGGGCAATGTACCCTCAAATCTTGGGTGAGAACCTTCTTCCCTCAGTCAGGGCATTGAAAATGGGTGGTGGATGGATGTTCCAGCATGACAATGACCCAAAACACACGGCCAAGGCAACAAAGGCCACCAAAGCCACTCAAGCCACCAAACCTTAATGACTTGGAGAAGATCTGCCAAGAGGAGTGGGCCAAAATCCCCCGAGATGTGTGCGAACCTGGGGGCCAACTCCAGGAAACGTCTGACCTCTGTGATTGCCAACAAGGGATTTGCCACCAAGTACTAAGTCATGTTTTGTGAAAGGGATCAAATCCTTCTTTCCCTCATGAACATGCAGATCCGTCATCATTTGTTAGACGCATTTCTGCTGAATTTGTTGTTGTATTCTGTCTCTCAGTGTTACAGCGAACATTCCATTGTTAGACCGATCATTTCTGTGTGAGGGGCGAACATTCCATTGTTAGACCGATCATTTCTGTGTGAGGGGCGAACATTCCATTGTTAGGCCGATCATTTCTGTGTGAGGGGCGAACATTCCATTGTTAGACCGATCATTTCTGTGTGAGGGGCGAACATTCCATTGTTAGACCGATCATTTCTGTGTGAGTGGCGAACATTCCATTGTTAGACCGATCATTTCTGTGTGAGGGGCGAACATTCCATTGTTAGACCAATCATTTCTGTGTGAGGGGCGAACATTCACCATCAGCAGGGGAGCAAAAAACGCATTTCCTTCACTGTGTGTGTATATATATATTTGGGTGCAGCGTTGCATGACCGCGCAATCGTCAGTTAAAGTAACACAAAAAATGGCCTGGTCAGGAATGGGGGGGGGGGGGCCTCAGGAGGAGGGGTTAAGCAGAGGCCCTAGTGCAGGGGTGTCAAACAGGCGGTCCCCCAGCTGTTGCGAAACTACAAGTCCCATCATGCCTCTGCCTTTGGGAGTCATGCTTGTAACTGTCAATCCTGCAATGCCTCATGGGACTTGTAGTTTGGCAACAGCTAATAAAATGGTGGGTGTTGCCAGCGTTTACATCACGCGGTGTTTGCGCAGAGGCTTTTCAAATACAATTTTTTTTTTTTTTTTTTTAGAAAAAAATACGCTTTAAGGAATGTAATTGCACACAAACACAGCGTAATACGCAATTTCAGTAAAATATAAAAGATGATGTCATGCCGAGTAAATAGATACCAAACGCGTCACGCTTTAAAATTGGAATGGCGCCAAACTGTGGTACCTAAAAAATCTCCATAGGCTGTACAGGGAACCAGCTTAGAGTGACACAGGAGGTCTGGCGGGAGAATTATCGCACTGGCATGGCGGTCCAAGCGCTGAACGCTTCCGGTGACGGTTTCCAGTGGGACACGCCCATTCCTACTCCATCCAAAACCAAAAAAAAAGAAAAAAAATTGGGCTGCAGATAAATTTTAATTTGAAATGTTCAGATATTGTTGGCGTTTCCTTCATCAGGCCTCTTTGTAGATGATGGGCGGGTCTGATAACAGGCTCCTCCTCTCTTCCAGGTTCCGGTGGAGTTCTGCAGGTACATAGTGGGCAGTATCCTGAGCGAAGGCGATGAGAAGCCGCTGCCGGATCACGTCCGGATATTCCGCAAACACGGGTTCAAGTTCTGCGTCCTGCCGGAGGTGAACCACGCGGTGATGGCCACCTTCCCGTACACCACGCCCTTCTCCATACAGCTCGCCACCACGCGGGTGCACCCTGCGCTGGAGCGCTACGTCAAGGTAATCCTGACCGCGGGCCATGTGTAGGATTCCACAATATTGGGGGTGGGGGCGCAGGGCACCACCATCTGTCCTGGGGAGCGGGCTGGGAAGGAGGGAGATCACTATGTGTCGGGGGGGGGGGAATCACATCATACCTAAATATTAATATGCATTTTAATTAATAAAAAAAATTAATCAATAAAATTATATGTGAATAGTTCTCTCTGCTGGGACCATTGGTATTTGTGACTGTCGGAAGATTTCCCGATCGTCCTCTTCGCACTTCACCGATCGTCCTCTTCGCACTTCACCGATCGGTCCTCTTCGCACTTCACCGATCGTCCTCTTCGCACTTCACCGATCGTCCTCTTCGCACTTCACCGATCGTCCTCTTCGCACTTCACCGATCGGTCCTCTTCGCACTTCACCGATCGTCCTCTTCGCACTTCACCGATCGTCCTCT
>NW_028320857.1:60000-70568 GCF_062004578.1 Staurois parvus | reverse complement strand
GTGGAGCGGCTGGTGAGGTGGATGAGTCTGGCCGCGGAGTTCAGGATGGTCTGAAGCGGGGAGAGCCTGCACTGGGGTAGGCCGGTGAGGAGGGAGTTGCAGTAGTCCAGGCGTGAGATAATCAGGGAGTGTACTAGTAGTTTAGTGGTGTCTGGGGGTAATGAAGGAGTGTATCTTGGAGATGTTCCGGAGGTGGAGTCTGCATGTGTTTGTGAGAGATTTGATATGAGGTTGAAAGGAAAGGTTTGAGTCCAGAATGATTCCAAGGACCTTGGCTTGCTGGGCGGGATTGATGGTGGTGATGTTGGTAGTGATGGAAAGGATGGGGGGGGGGGGCGCGGGCTGGGGGAAGATGAGAAGCTCGGTTTTGGAGAGGTTGAGTTTGAGGAAATGGAGCGACATCCAGTCAGAGATGTCGTTTAGGAGGTGAGTGATGCGGGCGGAGAATGTGGGGGTGAGGTGAGGGGTGGAGAGGTAGATTTGAGTATCATCAGCATAGAGGTGGTAATTGAAGCCGTGGGAGTGTATGAGTTTGCCAAGGGAGGAGGTGTAGATGGAGAAGAGAAGGGGCCCGAGGATAGAGCCCTGGGGGACCCCAACAGAGAGGGGGAGTGAGGAGGAGGTGGCACCGTTGTAGGAAACGCTGAAGGAGCGTTGGGATAGATAGGACGAGAACCAAAGAGAGCGGTGTCTCTGATGCCAAGGGAGAGTAGTTTATTAAGGAGGAGGGGGTGGTCGACTGTGTCAAAGGCCGCAGAGAGGTCTAGGAGGAGGAGGACAGAGTAGTCGCCTTTGGCTTGGCGGTTAGTAGATCGTTGGTGATTTTGAGGAGGGCAGTTTCGGTGGAGTCTTGCACAGTTGTAATGGCCCTGAATTCACCGCACACAATGTGCTTTAGAAGCTGCAGGGTGTGAATGTTCAGGTGGTCCGCAATGGCTCTGTATGGGAAGTGAGTCTTGAATTGGTCCTGCTAGGGAGTTTGTTCTGATTTTATACAAGAACATGGGAAAAAAAAAATATTCTTCCGAAATATTCTGCCATATATCTGAATTACGACAATTCGGCTATTGATATATTTATAGTTTTGTGTATTATATTTCTTCTTCTTCTTCTTCTTCTTCTTCTTCTTCTTCTTCTTCTTCTTCTTCTTCTTCTTCTTCTTCTTCTTCTTCTTCTTCTTCTTCTTTCTTCTTCTTCTTCTTCTTCTTCTTCTTCTTCTTCTTCTTCTTCTTCTTCTTCTTCTTCTTCTTCTTCTTCTTCTTCTTCTTCTTCTTCTTCTTCTTCTTCTTCTTCTTCTTCTTCTTCTTCTTCTTCTTCTTCTTCTTCTTCTCTTCTTCTTCTTCTTCTTCTTCTTCTTCTTCTTCTTCTTCTCTTCTTCTTCTTCTTCTTCTTCTTCTTCTTCTTCTTCTTCTTCTTCTTCTTCTTCTTCTTCTTCTTCTTCTTCTTCTTCTTCTTCTTCTTCTTCTTCTTCTTTCTTCTTCTTCTTCTTCTTCTTCTTCTTCTTCTTCTTCTTCATAAAAATACATTTCAAACATACTGTATGTCAAATCTACAATTTTGGAATGCATTTACAAATATATGTTAAAATGACTTTTTATAGGTTAAAAAAAAAAATCTGAAGAATATATTAAAAATAAATACACATTTTAAAATATATATTTTTTTTAATATATTCATCAGATTTTTTTTAACATCTCAAAAGTCATTTTTGCATATATTTGTAAATGCATTCCAAAATTGTAGATTTCTATTTTTAAAGCCATATGGCAATTTTGAAATGTGTTTTTAAAAATATTTTTCATATATTTTGTAATAATGCATTTCAAGTGGAGTGTGTTGGCCAATATTGTAACATTTCAAATAAATTTTTTTCCATATGGGTAAAGTTTCCTTCCTCTACACAAATAGCACAGTTTTTTTTTTTTGGGGGGGGGGGGGTTTGTAAACTGTGGCCCTTCTTCCTTACCCCCTACCCCCATGCACGTCATTTTACCTAGTAGTGCTCCTGTGCCTCCTGGGATAGGCATTTCGCATAAATCCAGGAGGCATTAATCTTTCATTCAGAAAGGAGGAGGGGACAGGCCTAGCGGCATGTCATTGGAGGCCCGCTGGCTGAACCTGGAAGAACTGTGGGGCCTCTCAATGACATCAAAAGCGACATGGTGGTGGGGGACCAAGTGGTGTCTGATGACAAGAGAGAGGATCCAGCGTTGACCCGCTGAGATCCTGAGTGAGTATCTGAACTATGAAGACAACACCGCCGCCTGATTAGAAGGGGTTAAATAAAGCGGAGGCTGTTGGTGTGCTTTAACTACTTGCTGACCGCGCTATAACCGTATGATGGCTACAGCTGTCGTCCAGTTCTAGGATGGCGTCATGACGTCTTCCCAGAGCCACTCCTGCTGTGGTGCGCACCCGGTGCTCTCTGATTGCCGTGTCCTTCACCACTAACACACACAAAATGGCAGGCGTTGCTGGGGATGGCAAGCGTTGCTGGGGAATTCTTTGCGCTGTGTCCTTTGGATGGTAAAGGGCCAATCACAGCAGCCATTTTCCATGTGGTCACAGCTGATCAAAATTCCACACTTGCCAGTCATCGGCAGTACTTTCCTCACGCTGCCAGTCAGTGCCCGTCGGTGCGGCCTCATTGGCGCCCATCGGTGCAGGAGAAAAATTACCTGTTTGCAACATTTTATAATAGAAACTAAGAAAAATGTGGGGTTTTTTCTTTTTTGGTGTTTTTTTTCAAAATTTTTGGTCTTTTATTTTTTGCTACACGAAAAAAAAAAAAAACCCAGCGGTGATTAAATACCACCAAAAGAAAGCTCTATTTGTGTGGAAAAAAAAGATACATTTTAAATTGGTACAGGGTTGCATGACCGCGCACTTGTCATTCAAAGTGAGAGTGCTGAAAATTGGCCTGGGCAGGAAGGGGGGTGGCGGTGCCCGGTGGGCAGGAAGGGGGTGACGGTGCCCGGTGGGCAGGAGGGGGGTGGCGGTGCCCGGTGGGCAGGAGGGGGGTGGCGGTGCCCGGTGGGCAGGAAGGGGGGTGGCGGTGCCCGGTGGGCAGGAAGGGGGGTGGCTGTGCCCGGTGGGCAGGAAGGGGGGTGGCGGTGCCCGGTGGGCAGGAAGGGGATGGCGGTGCCCGGGGAAGGGGGGTGGCGGTGCCCCGGTGGGCAGGAAGGGGGGTGGCGGTGCCTCTGGTGGGCAGGAGGGGGGGTGGCGGTGCCCCCGGTGGGCAGAAGGGGGGGTGGCGGTGCCCGATGGGCGAGGAGTTGAATACTGCTTCCTGTTGGATTATTCTGTCGGTGTAATTTGTTATCCTGTTGATGTTCCAATCCTCAGCACCTGGCTGCTGTAGAGGAGCGCAAGATCAAGTCGCTGGTGGCTCTTCTGGTGGAAACTCAGATGAAGAAACTGGAGATCAAACTGCGGCATTTCGAAGAGCTGGAAACCATCATGGACAGAGAAAAGGAAGCGGTAAGGTGGCCAATGGGAGTGATGCATGCTGGGAATTCTGAGTTGTCCTGGTTCGGGGAGCCACGTTTAAAGCCCATCGCTGGGTAAATTATAATCCCTACCCCCTTCTAACGCCATTCTGGCTTGCCATCGATTCGCAGTGTGGGGGACCTTTAATCTGGCGGCTGCAGATACAACAGCCGGTGTACACAGAATCTGCTGCAGCTCTGCATCGCAGCCAATCGGCTTGCAAATTTTAATATCAAAGCTTACCTGGAGGAAACCCGCACAGGGAGAACATGCAAACTCCAGGCAGGTGGTGCCATAGTTGGGATTCGAACCAACGACCTGAGTACTGCAGGCGTATGTATGATTATAGTAGTAAAACAAGGTCGTGATCCAAGGAGCCTCCATGCGTGAGGACCGATCTACATCCGACACACAGACTCCCTGCACTCCACATGCCCCTTGCCCGTCTCGTCACCCCTCACCCTATTATTCCAGCCTAAGGTCCCTGGCCCTCGAGGGGCGTCCAGCCTAAGGTCCCTGGCCCTCGAGGGGCGTCCAGCCTAAGGTCCCTGGCCCTCGAGGGGCGTCCAGCCTAAGGTCCCTGGCCCTCGAGGGGCGTCCAGCCTAAGGTCCCTGGCCCTCGAGGGGCGTCCAGCCTAAGGTCCCTGGCCCTCGAGGGGCGTCCAGCCTAAGGTCCCTGGCCCTCGAGGGGCGTCCAGCCTAAGGTCCCTAACTCACATTCATACATACACACACATACTAGGGCCAATGTAGAGAGGAGCCAATTAAGCTACCAGCATGTCTTTGGAGTGTGGGGGGAAGCCAGAGTACCCGGAGGAAACCCACACAGGCACAGGGAGAACATGCAAACTCCAGGTAGGTGGTGCTGTGGTTGGGATTCGAACCGACTACCCGTGTACTGCCCTTGGTTTAGTAAATAAAGGAAATCGACAACCACAGCCTCATGGTGAAGGTTTTGAACAATCTATTGAGAACAGATGAAGAGATACAAAGTAAACTTTAGAACGTAGAGAGACGGGCGCACACGAATCCTGGCTTTCGGGGGTTTTTTGTACACTTTTTTTATAAACAAAAAAAATTCCTATTAGGCCTGAAGATTGCATAAACCCCCCAAACATTTTCTGAAAGCAGAGACCCTGGAGAATTAAATAGCGGCAGTACCAATTTCTGTCACTCGATATTACCGCAAAGGTCTAAGAAAAGCAAAATTTCAGTAAAAAACCCTCCACTAAAGTTCATTTTAGGTCACACAAATGGAATAAATTACCCAATAAAAGATGATGTTGCACCGAGTAAATAGATACCCAACATGTCGAACCTTAAATGGCAACAAACTTCAGTACTCTATATTCTCCATAGGCGATGCTTTGGAAGCCCCTTCTAGGTCATCAGTTTAGTGTCATGGAGGAGGTCTGGTTCTAGATGAATTGCTCTCCAGCCTGTTTGGCGATATGCAACGTGTACTGCAATCGACGTTTTCATGTGTAGGCACCCCCAATGCATGTTTTTCTTTTGTATATGTGGGAGAGACCTCCAAGTTTTTGGGGAAATTTTAATATGCTTTGTTTTTTTTACATTTTTTTTTATTCTTTTGAACCATATGTGATTTTTTTTTTTTTTTTTGGTGACAAGTTCTCTTTATTGAGATATCTGGGATCTAAAAGACCCTGCATGGCTCCACTGGATGCAATACATTACATTAGAGCTTATTCATTGAGGGGGGGGGGGTGTTGTCCGTTACCTGATGGCAAAAAGTTTGCTGGTTAACCCCCCACCACACTGTTGGGTCTGACATATGGACTTGGCTGTGAAAGAGTTAATCAGGGTCAGATCCTTGGTGTACTTGCCATGTCCAGCGGTAAGCGTTCTCTTCCATTCCTTGAAGGCCAGACCTTCATGATGGATAGGGCATGGTCTACACATGGAGGTCTCTCTTCAGATCCGTCGACGATGGGGCACGCCTGATGTGGATCAATCGGAAGGTTCCTAAGTTTGTCCAGGTCTTTCGGATCCCTGGATGGGAGGCATCAGATGCAATGGTAGCTCCCTGGCATCAATCATCCCTGATGTACGCCTTTCCCTCACTAAAACTCATCTCCTGGTTCTTACACGTAAGCGTTCTCTTCCATTCATTGAAGGCCAGATCTTCATGATGGATAGGGCATGGTCTACACATGGAGGTCTCTCTTCAGATCCGTCGACGATGGGGCACGCCTGATGTGGATCAATCGGAAGGTTCCTAAGTTTGTCCAGGTCTTTCGGATCCCTGGATGGGAGGCATCGGATGCAATGGTAGCTCCCTGGCATCAATCATCCCTGATGTACGCCTTTCCCTCACTAAAACTCTTTCCCCTGGTTCTTACCAGTAAGCGTTCTCTTCCATTCATTGAAGGCCAGATCTTCATGATGGATAGGGCATGGTCTACACATGGAGGTCTTTCTTCAGATCCATCAACGCTGGGGCACGTCTGATGTGGACCAATTGGAAGGTTCCTAAGTTTGCGTCCAGGTCTATCGGATCCCAAGATGGGATGCATCAGAGGCAATGGTAGCTCCCTGGCATCAATCATCCCTTATGTACAGAGCTGAGCGAACTATTGGCACTATATAAATACTGTATTCTACTAATAATAATAATAATAATGTACGCCTTTCCCTCACTGGAACTCATCCCCTGGTTGATACACTTAAGCGTTCTCTTTCATTCCTTGAAGGCCAGATCTTCATGATGGATAGGACATGGTCTAAACGTGGAGGTCTTTCTTCAGATCCGTCAACGCTGGGGCATGCCGGATGTGGACTGAAACTCATCCCCTGGTTGATGCACTTATTAGAGTGGGAAGGTCTTCTGATGGCTATGACCAAGGCTTATTGCCGAAACGCGTAAGCCATTTTATATGCTCAATAAAGTTTATTATTTGGGAAGATGACTGCTGGCCATACCAATCCTCATTCAGTTGCATCTGTGCTGGGAAGACGCACAAGAGTCAGAGCACAAACATTCCACCTCCATGGGGATTATCTCTGGGTGTAGCACCTACTTGTTCTAGGTCTTCCAGCTGCACTGGCCACGCCGGGTCTCGTTTGGCCAGTCACTGATGCCCTGTGGCGCCTGCTGCTTCAGAGTCCACCTGTCTCAAGGCCCAATTTTCCACCCAGCTTTACAGTTCCTGGCTTGAACGGCATGGCTGGTGAGACCCAGATGCTGAAGGATAGGGGTCTCTCTACGGCTGTCATCTCCACCATGCTTTGAGCCTGAAAGTCCACCTCTCCCCTTATCTACTATTGCACCTTGAAGGCTTTACGGCACCTAGGCACCTATTGAGTCGCTGGGGTTCCATCCCCGCGAGTTCTTTGCACACATTTTGGCCTTTCTCCAGTGAGGTGTGGATCATCTTCTGGCCTTGAGTACTGACAAGGGGAAGGTTTTTGCTTTGGACATTCTTTTGAAGACCTCCATGTGTAGAGACCATTCCCTATCAGTCATGAAGGTCTGGCTGTGTCCTTCAATGAACTCAGAAAAGGGTTTTACAAGGAGCACAAAAATCCCATTTCTAAGCTCTGAACCTGGACGTTTTGCTGTGTAGGACCATCCAGTACAAACATTTCACGTTTTAAGCCGTTTTCAACCCAAAAGCAAACTTTTTTTTATATTGCAGCTTACCAGTTCTTAGATGTGATGACGGCATTAGTTTTTTTTCTTTTTTTGGCTTTCTTCTCTTTTCACCTGGTGATTCATCCCGTATGTTTTGTTTTTTAAAAGAACAAGCTCTCTTCCATCCATCCATCCATCTAACACTCCCCTCCCCCAGACTGGCAATGCATCTGTCCAAAGGTGCCTCCCTGTGCTGCTTCTTCCGGTGTGGGGGCGCTCTAACACAGGAGGTGTTACGGACCAGATCACAAGGGGGGAAAAAAGCCTTAATAAAAAAAAAAAAAAACTAATGCAGCCACCCTTTCAAGTGATTGGTAAGCTGTATATATTACCGTAGTTTTTGCTCCGTAAGATTCACTTTTTTCCCCAAAAAAAAATGGGGCGGGAGGTCTGTGCGTCTTAAAAAGCGGCCGGCCCAGTATCCTATTTACCCCCCGTTGTTGCCGTCGAGTTACCGGGCCGGCTGCTTGGCTCTACTGTGCAGAAGAAATCGCTCCTCCGTCCCAACTGTTCCACGGTCCAGTGGTGTCCTGCTTTCATCGGCCGTCTTCTCCCCCTGACGCCGGCATCTTCAGTGTGGGCACCCGGCTGTGACTCTGGTCATCCCCTGTACCGTGTCCGCAGTCTCCGGTCATCCCCTGTACCGTGTCCGCAGTCTCCGGTCATCCCCTGTACCGTGTCCGCAGTCTCCGGTCATCCCCTGTGCCGTGTCTGCAGTCTCCGGTCATCCCCTGTGCCGTGTCTGCAGTCTCCGGTCATCCCCTGTGCCGTGTCCGCAGTCTCCGGTCATCCCCTGTGCCGTGTCCGCAGTCTCCGGTCATCCCCTGTGCCGTGTCCGCAGTCTCCGGTCATCCCCTGTGCCGACTCCGCAGTCTCCGGTCATCCCCTGTGCCGACTCCGCAGTCTCCGGTCATCCCCTGTGCCGTGTCCGCAGTCTCCGGTCATCCCCTGTGCCGTGTCCGCAGTCTCCGGTCATCCCCTGTGCCGTGTCCGCAGTCTCCGGTCATCCCCTGTGCCGTGTCCGCAGTCTCCGGTCATCCCCTGTGCCGTGTCCGCAGTCTCCGGTCATCCCCTGTGCCGTGTCCGCAGTCTCCGGTCATCCCCTGTGCCGTGTCCGCAGTCTCCGGTCATCTCCTGTGCCGTGTCCGCAGTCTCTGGCCATCTCCCGTGCCGTGTCATAAGAAACATTTAATTTCTGTTTTCTTGGATTACTATATCAACCTGACGGACCTCCAGGCTTCCAAATACCTCCTTGTAGAACCTGGAGGCTAAATATCTACAAGACCTCTTTCTGCAATGCCATTCTAACACGCAATCCTAAAAAAGAATAAAAAAAAAACCCCAACCCTATAGTACACAAGCATTTAATGTCCTTTAATTAGCAAAGAATGTAATAATTTTTCTATTCTCGATTTTCTCCTGTGTCCTTCTAGCTGGAACAGCAGCGTCAGCAGCTCCTGACTGAGCGCCAGAACTTCCACATGGAGCAGCTGAAGTATGCGGAGATGAGGGCGCGTCAGCAGATTGAGCAGCAGCACGGGCAGAACCTGCAGCAGCAGCAGCAACAACACGGGCAGAACCTGCAGCAGCAGCAGCAGCAACAACACGGGCAGAACCTGCAGCAGCAGCAGCAACAACACGGGCAGAACCTGCAGCAGCAGCAGCAACAACACGGGCAGAACCTGCAGCAGCAGCAGCAGCAGCAACAACACGGGCAGAACCTGCAGCAGCAGCAACACGGGCAGAACCTGCAGCAGCAGCAGCAGCAGCAGCAACACGGGCAGAACCTGCAGCAGCAGCAGCAGCAGCAGCAACACGGGCAGAACCTGCAGCAGCAGCAACACGGGCAGAACCTGCAGCAGCAGCAACACGGGCAGAACCTGCAGCAGCAGCACGTGCAGAACCCTCAACACCCATCGCCAGGACCCGGAGCCCCCGGTATGGGCCACATCCCAGCTCCTCCCCACCCAGGTGGGATAATGGGTCAGCCGCAGCAGCCGCCTCCCTATGGCGCTCACCACCAGATGCCGCCTGCCCATCCGCCACAACCAGGCATGTATTCTGGCCATTGGCAGGGGAGTGGTAAGTCAGAATGTCTGTGATTGGTAGGGAGAGTAGGACCCTTCTCTTTTCACCAGCGTGATAAACTTCAGGGCACTCCTTGGGTGGGACAGTGCTGGAATGGCATATAACTGGCAAAGGTGTAATGAGAAATGGCCAAAGGGAATTGGCTATGTTGAGTACAGTTTGTAGCGGAGCCCTCTGTACATGGCAGACACAAACAGGCGGGATATTAGTTGTTAATCCAGATATACAATGTACAGCAGTGTGCTGCAATGCAAAGAACTCGCTGATAGGAGGGGAGAGCATAGAGATGAGCGTATTACTCTGCTGCTTCTCCTTTTACTTTCCAATCACAGGCTGGGGGAGGGACAAGACCTGTAAGTCTTATTGAACTGCAGCAGAGAAAAATCTGGCTGCTCTGCCAGACAGGTCTATACTATGTAGCAGAGGGCATACACACGGGTTAGTATAAGGCCCGGTCATGTCAGTGGGCGTACACTCGGGGGTTACTATGAGGCCCGGTCATGTCAGTGGGTGTACACTCGGGGGTTACTATGAGGCCCGGTCATGTCAGTGGGTGTACACTCGGGGGTTACTATGAGGCCCGGTCATGTCGGTGGGCGTACACTCGGTTACTATGAGGCCCGGTCATGTCAGTGGGTGTACACTCGGGGGTTACTATGAGGCCCGGTCATGTCAGTGGGTGTACACTCGGGGGTTACTATGAGGCCCGGTCATGTCAGTGGGCGTACACTCGGGGGTTACTATGAGGCCCGGTCATGTCAGTGGGCGTACACTCGGGGGTTACTATGAGGCCCGGTCATGTCAGTGGGCGTACACTCGGGGGTTACTATGAGGCCCGGTCATGTCGGTGGGCGTACACTCGGGGGTTACTATGAGGCCCGGTCATGTCGGTGGGCGTACACTCGGGTTACTATGAGGCCCGGTCATGTCGGTGGGCATACAATCGGGTTACTATGAGGCCCGGTCATGTCGGTGGGCGTACACTCGGTTACTATGAGGCCCGGTCATGTCGGTGGGCGTACACTCGGGGGGTTACTATGAGGCCCGGTCATGTCGGTGGGCGTACACTCGGGGGGTTACTATGAGGCCCGGTCATGTCAGTGGGCGTACACTCGGTTACTATGAGGCCCGGTCATGTCGGTGGGCGTACACTCGGGTTACTATGAGGCCCGGTCATGTCGGTGGGCGTACACTCGGGGGGTTACTATGAGGCCCGGTCATGTCGGTGGGCGTACACTCGGGGGTTACTATGAGGCCCGGTCATGTCAGTGGGCGTACACTCGGTTACTATGAGGCCCGGTCATGTCGGTGGGCGTACACTCGGGGGGTTACTATG
>NW_028320857.1:0-55000 GCF_062004578.1 Staurois parvus | reverse complement strand
CTGTGTGTGTGTGTGTGTGTGTGTGTGTGTGGGGGGGGGGGGGCTGGACCGAGTGGGGCGCTGTGTGTGTGTGTGTGTGTGGGGGGGGGGCTGGACCGAGTGGGGCGCTGTGTGTGTGTGTGGGGGGGGGGCTGGACCGAGTGGGGCGCTGTGTGTGTGTGTGTGTGTGTGTGTGGGGGGGCTGGACCGAGTGGGGCGCTGTGTGTGTGTGTGTGTGTGGGGGGGGGGGGGCTGGACCGAGTGGGGCGCTGTGTGTGTGTGTGTGTGGGGGGGGGGGGGCTGGACCGAGTGGGGCGCTGTGTGTGTGTGTGTGTGTGTGGGGGGGGGGGGGGGGCTGGACCGAGTGGGGCGCTGTGTGTGTGGGGGGGGGGGGGGCTGGACGGAGTGGGGTGCTGTGTGTGTGTGTGTGTGTGTGTGTGTGTGTGTGGGGGGGGGCTGGACCGAGTGGGGCGCTGTGTGTGTGTGTGTGTGGGGGCTGGACGGAGTGGGGCGCTGTGTGTGTGCGGGGGGGCTGGATGGAGTGGGGCGCTGTGTGTGTGTGTGTGTGGGGGGGGGGGGCTGGACCGAGTGGGGCGCTGTGTGTGTGTGTGGGGGGGGGGGCTGGACCGAGTGGGGCGCTGTGTGTGTGTGTGGGGGGGGGGGCTGGACCGAGTGGGGCGCTGTGTGTGTGTGTGTGTGTGTGTGTGTGTGGGGTGGCTGGACCGAGTGGGGCGCTGTGTGTGTGTGGGGGGGGGGGGGGCTGGACCGAGTGGGGCGCTGTGTGTGTGTGTGTGGGGGGGGGGGGGCTGGACCGAGTGGGGCGCTGTGTGTGTGTGTGTGTGTGTGTGGGGGGGGGGGGGCTGGACCGAGTGGGGCGCTGTGTGTGTGTGGGGGGGGGGGGGCTGGACGGAGTGGGGTGCTGTGTGTGTGTGGGGGGGGGCTGGACCGAGTGGGGCGCTGTGTGTGTGTGGGCTGGACGGAGTGGGGCGCTGTGTGTGTGTGTGGGGGGGGGGGGGGGGCTGGACGGAGTGGGGCGCTGTGTGTGCGGGGGGGCTGGACGGAGTGGGGCGCTGTGTGTGTGTGTGTGGGGGGGGGGGGCTGGACAGAGTGGGGCGCTGTGTGGGGGGGGCTGGACGGAGTGGGGCGCTGTGTGTGTGTGGGGGGGGGGGCTGGACGGAGTGGGGCGCTGTGTGTGTGTGGGGGGGGGCTGGACGGAGTGGGGCGCTGTGTGTGTGTGGGGGGGGGCGGCTGGACCGAGTGGGGCGCTGTGTGTGTGTGGGGGGGGGGGGGGGCTGGACCGAGTGGGGCGCTGTGTGTGTGTGGGGGGGGGGCTGGACCGAGTGGGGCGCTGTGTGTGTGTGGGGGGGGGGCTGGACCGAGTGGGGCGCTGTGTGTGTGTGGGGGGGGGGGCTGGACCGAGTGGGGCGCTGTGTGTGTGTGGGAGGGGGCTGGACCGAGTGGGGCGCTGTGTGTGTGTGTGGGGGGGGGGGCTGGACCGAGTGGGGCGCTGTGTGTGTGTGTGGGGGGGGGGGGGCTGGACCGAGTGGGGCGCTGTGTGTGTGTGTGGGGGGGGGGGGCTGGACCGAGTGGGGCGCTGTGTGTGTGGGGGGGGGGGGGGGGCTGGACCGAGTGGGGCGCTGTGTGTGTGTGGGGGGGGGCTGGACCGAGTGGGGCGCTGTGTGTGTGTGTGTGTGTGTGTGGGGGGGGGGGCTGGACCGAGTGGGGCGCTGTGTGTGTGTGTGTGTGTGTGGGGGGGGGGGGGGCTGGACCGAGTGGGGCGCTGTGTGTGTGTGTGTGTGTGTGTGTGTGTGTGTGTGTGGGGGGGGGGCTGGACCAAGTGGGGCGCTGTGTGTGTGGGGGGGGGGGGGGGGCTGGACGGAGTGGGGCGCTGTGTGTGTGTGTGTGTGTGTGTGTGGGGGGGCTGGACCGAGTGGGGCGCTGTGTGTGTGTGTGGGGGCTGGACGGAGTGGGGCGCTGTGTGTGTGTGTGGGGGGGGGGGCTGGACGGAGTGGGGCGCTGTGTGTGTGCGGTGGGGCTGGACGGAGTGGGGCGCTGTGTGTGTGTGTGGGGGGGGGGGCTGGACAGAGTGGGGCGCTGTGTGGGGGGGCTGGACGGAGTGGGGCGCTGTGTGTGGGGGGGGGGGACTGGACCGAGTGGGGCGCTGTGTGTGTGGGGGGCGCTGGACGGAGTAAGGCGCTGTGTGTGTGTGTGGGGGGGGACGGGCTGGACGGAGTGGGGTGCTGTGGGGGGGGGGGGGACGGAGTGGGGCGCTGTGTGTGTGGGGGGGGCTGGACCGAGTGGGGCGCTGTGTGTGTGGGGGGGGCTGGACCGAGTGGGGCGCTGTGTGTGTGGGGGCTGGACCGAGTGGGGCGCTGTGTGTGTGTGGTGGGGGGGGGGGGGCTGGACCGAGTGGGGCGCTGTGTGTGTGGGGGCTGGACCGAGTGGGGCGCTGTGTGTGTGTGTGTGGTGGGGGGGGGGGGGGCTGGACCGAGTGGGGCGCTGTGTGTGGGGGGGCTGGACCGAGTGGGGCGCTGTGTGTGTGGGGGCTGGACCGAGTGGGGCGCTGTGTGTGTGTGGTGGGGGGGGGGGGGGGGCTGGACCGAGTGGGGCGCTATGTGTGTGTGTGGTGGGGGGGGGGGGGGGGCTGGACGGAGTGGGGCGTGCTGTGTGTGTGTGTGTGTGTGGGGGGGGGGGGGGCTGGACGGAGTGGGGTGCTGTGTGTGTGGGGGGGCTGGACGGAGTGAGGCGTGCTGTGTGTGTGTGGGGGGGGGGGGGGGGGCTGCACGGAGTGGGGTGTTCTAGTTCCCTGGGATTGGTCATACTAAGCGGTGCTGCTCCTCCTGCAGTCACAGAACACGGACGTCGGTCGCAGCGACCACAGAAAAGTAACTTTCTGCAATTTCATTTTTTGCAGGTCCGATGCTCGGGCCGAGCTCCATGATGTCTGGACCTCCCATGGCACCCCGGATGATGCCCAACATGCATCCAGCAGCTGCACCACCCCAACCCCAACCCCCACAGGCAGCAATGCCCCCCATACCAGGTGGGATGATGGCAGCGCGACCGCCATTGGCTCCAAATGGCATGTGTAAGAGCTTTATATCCTCATCTATACCTGAGTAATGATTATCCCTCTGCTTCATGAGTTACATCAGTCTCTGTGCCAGAGGAGCTTACACTCTAATGTCCCCTCCCCCACAGTCACATCGGTCTCTGTACCAGAGGAGCTGACACTCAAATGCCCCCTCCCCCACAGTCACATCAGTCTCTGGGGGAGGGGACATTAGAGTGTAAGCTCCTCTGGTACAGAGACTGATGGGACTGTGGGGGAGGGAGCATTAGAGTGTAAGCTCCTCTGGTACACGGTCACATCAGTCTCTGTACCAGAGGAGCTTACACTCTAATGCCCCTCCCCCACAGTCCATCAGTCTCTGTACCAGAGGAGCTTACACTCTAATGCCCCTCCCACACAGTCACATCAGTCTCTGTACCAGAGGAGCTTACACTCTAATGCCCCCTCCCCCACAGTCCATCAGTCTCTGTACCAGAGGAGCTTACACTCTAATGCCCCTCCCACACAGTCACATCAGTCTCTGTACCAGAGGAGCTTACACTCTAATGCCCCTCCCCCACAGTCCATCAGTCTCTGTACCAGAGGAGCTTACACTCTAATGCCCCCTCCCCCCACAGTCACATCGGTCTCTGTACCAGAGGAGCTGACACTCTAATGCCCCCCCCCACAGTCCATCAGTCTCTGTACCAGAGGAGCTTACACTCTAATGTCCCCTCCCCCCACAGTCACATCGGTCTCTGTACCAGAGGAGCTTACACTCTAATGCCCCTCCCCCACAGTCACATCAGTCTCTGTACCAGAGGAGCTTACACTCTAATGCTCCCTCCCCCACAGTCACATCAGTCTCTGTACCAGAGGAGCTTACACTCTAATGCCCCCTCCCCCACAGTCACATCAGTCTCTGTACCAGAGGAGCTTACACTCTAATGCCCCTCCCCCACAGTCACACACTATAATACATTCCTATAGCTCTGACATATACCGCAGCGCAGTACGAGGCCTGAAAGTAGTATGAAGCTTTGCTTAGATTAGTAATAATTTCGTTACTTGGAGTATATATCTCATTTTATATAAAACCTGTATTTGTCCGCAGATCCAGCGCCACCACCCCAGCCACAGGCGCCACCACCCAACGACGGACCAACACCCCCCCCTATGGTGCCTCCCGCCACAGCGGCCCCATAAGCGGGTATCGCCGGAGAGCCGCGCCCAGCCCACCTCTCCCAGTTGTCATTTTGTACCCGAAGTGAGGAGTTTTTATACAGACGGATCTGCGTTCTTGACCAGTGAAATGACTGCAGGCCCTCACTTTTTAGAGTATTTATTGGAGAATGGCGCCAATCCATGCGTACTGCTGAGAGTTTGCGTGTTCCATTCCCCGCCCCCAACCTCGGCATCCAACACTGATTCCAGATTTTTTCTTTTCTCAAAATGCCATGTTTTTTGTTTTGTTTTTTTTTTTTTTTTTGGTTTTTAATTACTGCATTTGTGGGAGATTCATGTTTGCATGTTTAGCTTCATTTTTAACTTTTTGTTTTTTTTTTTTCTTTTGGTTTTTTTTTTTTTTTTGTAATAAAACATCTTCAGTAAGCAGCTGTCTGAGGCTTGTGTTCCTGGGTGTTGCACCTCACGGTACTTGTTGCTTTTTGCCCGCCCACTAGGGGCAGCACTTGAGATGGAACCTCCAGCTCTGGACCCCTTTTTACTGTTTGTTTTTTGCTCCGTGGTGCCCCGCAGTGCAGAGAGCGGTCAGGTGTTATGTCTGCTAGTCTGAAATCTACCTCTTTTGGGATGTTTAATGTGGGCTGCCTCCTTTTTTTTTTTTTGGGGTGTGGGGGAGGATTTCAAGTCCAACCTTGATTCTGCCATCCACTACACCCCTCTGTTGTGATGGTGTCATCCAAATCTGACTTGAGTGACACCATCCTTATGATCTTGTGGAGTGACGAACTGTAGCAGGCAGCTGATTGGAGCTGCAGTGCCCACCTGCCCCTTTAAAGCTGAACTCGGGGGGTAGAAAAAGAAAACTAGCATTTTCGCCATCTGCTCCCGCTGACAGGAGCCAGCCCTTTGAAAGACTTTAATGCTGAAGGCGTGAGTGGGAGGAGAGTCCGGGCGGAGGGCCCGCCTTCCCCAGTGAGTGGGAGGGGAGTCCGGGCGGAGGGCCCGCCGTCTCCAGGGAGTGGGAGGAGAGTCCGGGCGGAGTGCCCGCCGTCTCCAGGGAGTGGGAGGAGAGTCCGGGCGGAGGGCCCGCCTTCTCCAGGGAGTGGGAGGAGAGTCCGGGCGGAGGGCCCGCCGTCTCCAGGGAGTGGGAGGGGAGTCCGGGCGGAGGGCCCGCCGTCTCCAGGGAGTGGGAGGGGAGTCCGGGCGGAGGGCCCGCCGTCTCCAGGGAGTGGGAGGGGAGTCCGGGCGGAGGGCCCGCCGTCTCCAGGGAGTGGGAGGGGAGTCCGGGCGGAGGGCCCGCCGTCTCCAGGGAGTGGGAGGGGAGTCCGGGCGGAGGGCCCGCCGTCTCCAGGGAGTGGGAGGAGAGTCTGGGCGGAGTGCCCGCCGTCTCCAGGGAGTGGGAGGAGAGTCTGGGCGGAGTGCCCGCCGTCTCCAGGGAGTGGGAGGAGAGTCTGGGCGGAGTGCCCGCCGTCTCCAGGGAGTGGGAGGGGAGTCCGGGCGGAGGGCCCGCCGTCTCCAGGGAGTGGGAGGGGAGTCCGGGCGGAGGGCCCGCCGTCTCCAGGGAGTGGGAGGGGAGTCCGGGCGGAGGGCCCGCCATCTCCAGGGAGTGGGAGGGGAGTCAGGGCAAAGGGCCCGCCGTCTCCAGGGAGTGGGAGGGGAGTCCGGGCAAAGGGCCCGCCGTCTCCAGGGAGTGGGAGGGGAGTCCGGGCAAAGGGCCCGCCGTCTCCAGGTAGTGGGAGGGGAGCCCGGGCGGAGGGCCCGCCGTCTCCAGGGAGTGGGAGGGGAGTCCGGGCGGAGGGCCCGCCGTCTCCAGGGAGTGGGAGGGGAGTCCGGGCGGAGTGCCCGCCGTCTCCAGGGAGTGGGAGGAGAGCCCGGGCGGAGGGCCCGCCGTCTCCAGGGAGTAGGAGGGGAGTCCGGGCGGAGTGCCCGCCGTCTCCAGGGAGTGGGAGGAGAGTCCGGGCGGAGGGCCCGCCTTCTCCAGGGAGTGGGAGGAGGGCCCGCCGTCTCCAGGGAGTGGGAGGGGAGTCCGGGCGGAGGGCCCGCCATCTCCAGGGAGTGGGAGGGGAGTCCGGGCAAAGGGCCCGCCGTCTCCAGGGAGTGGGAGGGGAGTCCGGGCGGAGGGCCCGCCGTCTCCAGGGAGTGGGAAGGGAGTCCGGGCGGAGGGCCCGCCGTCTCCAGGGAGTGGGAGGGGAGTTCAGGCGGAAGGCCCACCTACCTGATGACACAGACTGTTCCCATTTGCTGACTAATAATTAATGGGCTTTACCCTTTTAGAGGTAGAGCGATCCATGGGGGGGGATAAACACGACTCGCTCACCAGTACCAGCATGTCCATGAGAGATCATGGGTCAGTGCTCAGCTGAGCTTCCAGTCTAAATCTGCCCATTCCAAGATCTTTTTTTCTTTTTTTTCCCGAAGGCAGCTACAGCCTGGGTAGATAATCCTGTCCCCTGCCAGCGTGCTGCACAGAATCTTTGTTCTCTCTGGAAGCAGTGGCCTCTCTGCAGAGGTTCAACACGCCCCCTGCCAAGTCAGATCTAGTGCTCTCCAGCTAATGCTTCCTGCTGTTTGTAGAGCTGCCTCTAGGTTAGACTTGCAGGGGAGGGGGATGTGTTGGAACTCTTTGCAGAGAGGCCACTGCTTCCAAACAAAGGTCCAACACCCCCCCCCCCTCTCCAATCAGTAAGCATTAGCTTTGCCAGTTGGAGAGCTCTAGATCTGACTTGGCAGGGCGGCATGTCGGACCTCTGCAGAGAAGCCGCTGCTTTCACACAGAGCAAGGTCTCTTCTATGCAGCATTCTGGCAGGGGACGGGCTTTTCCGTTCTGACATTGAAGGACCGTTTCTGTCTGTGGGGAAGCAGTGGCCTCTCTGCAGAGGTCCAGCACACTCCCTGCCAAGTCAGGGCTCTCCAGTCAGCAAAGCTGATTGGGAGAGCTCTAGCTCAGACTTGCAATGGGGGGGTGTTGGACCTCTGCAGAGAGGCCACTGCTTCCACACGGAGGGCAAGGGTCATCCTCTGCGGCATGTTGGCACGGGACAGGCATTTCTTCACTTTTTTTTTTTTTTTCTCCTATGGATGCCCCTGAAATGTATTTTGATCATTTTAAAGTGAGAGGTCGATGGGGCGTTATGGTCGGTATAGGTGGGTCAGAGACAGGCTGGGTGGGGGGGTGGGGGAGGGGTAAAGGGGATTTTGTATTGTGTTCCCTGGTTGGAGTTCAGCTTTAAGGGGACATACTGTATGTAAATATTTCTGCGATGATCTCGGCGGCCCGGGACGGTTATCTGTTAGCCGGAAGTTGCATCTCCATTAACAAGGACGGCGGAGAGCCCGCGTTGTCGGAGAGCCCGCGTTGTCGGAGAGCCCGCGTTGTCGGAGATCCTTCTAGATAAAGTTACTGTAACAAACTTCTTGGTTTTTGCATTTTCTTTTTTTTTCTTTTTTTTTTAATCTTTTTTTTTTTTCATCTTTTTTCTTTTTTAATTCTTCTGGATTTGGCTGCAGAATAAAGCCGCTGGGATTAAATGCCAGCAATGGGGGGGCGGCGCTCTGGAGCAGCCCCTCCTATTCTCTGTTGGGGGAGGGGCCTCTCCCGGTGTCAGACAGATGGGGGCCAGTTTTTTTTTGCTTTTCCAGACCTGTATGTGATCCTATCTTGGCTCTCAGCCACCCAGATTTGTTAAATAAAATGCGTTTTTTTTTTCTTTTGTAGACGTCTCGCCTGGCTTTCTTTTATCTTCGATTTTATTAAAGGGACACTCCGCTTTAATAACTCAGTCATGTACACGGCGGGGGTTTAGACAGCCCTGGGACTTGATTGCGGGTCAAAAGCCCGCGCATCCGCATTCAATGAACATCTTTTGGAGTTGCATGTATACTTTGTAAATGGGGGTCATCCACCTGGCTCTTGCTTGTTACGGGCCTGTGTCATTCTCAGGACTGGATGGACAAATACAAATCCTTTGGCAGGTAAAATGTCTCTCGTGTCTACTTGGTCAAGATGGGATTTGGCAGAAGACGACTTCTAGTGCAGTTTTATGGTTCCTCCTTTGGTGTTAAAGCTGAATTCTGGGTGCAGAGATTTTAATTCACCTTTTTGCTGCCAGAGCCAGTTCTGCATTTTGTTTGCACACGTTTAATCAGCTTAGAGCTGAAGGTTGGTTACAACTATTTTCCTAAAACATCACCCTAGAGCAGTGCTCTTCAAACTGTGGCCCTTTGCTTTTATTCCTTGGGGTGCTATTCCTCCCACTGACACCAAGGATGGGACACTATTCCTCCCACTGACACCAAGGATGGGACACTATTCCTCCCACTGACACCAAGGATGGGACACTATTCCTCCCACTGACACCAAGGATGGGACACTATTCCTCCCACTGATACCAATGATGGGACACTATTCCTCCCACTGACACCAAGGATGGGACACTATTCCTCCCACTGACACCAAGGATGGGACACTATTCCTCCCACTGACACCAAGGATGGGACACTATTCCTCCCACTGACACCACGGATGGGGGTGCCATTCCTCCCACTGACACCACGGATGGGGGTGCCATGCCTCCCACTGGCAACAGCGATGGGGCACAAATTCTCCCCTTGACATCAATGATAGTTGCAATATTCTACTAATGCAAGAGATGGAGAAAAAAAATTCTCCTACTGATACCAATGCAGAGACACTATTACTTCCTTTGACACCAAAGATCGGACACTATTCCTTCCACTGACATCAGAGATGGGGAACAAATTCTCCCACTGACACCAATGATGGGACAATATTACTTCCTTTGACACCAAAAATGGGGCACAAGTTCTCCCACTGACACCAATGATGAGACACTACTCTTTCCACTGACAACAGAAATGGGGGCACAAATTCTCCCCCTGACACCAATGATGGGAAAATATTACTTCCTTTGACACCAGAGATGGGGCACTATTCCTCCCACTGATACCAATGATGGGGCACTATTCCTCCCACTGATACCAATGATGGGGCACTATTCCTCCCACTGATACCAATGATGGGGCACTATTCCTCTCACGCCAACGATGGGGCACTATTCCTCCCACTGACACCAAAGATGGGGCATTATTCCTCTCACTGACACCAAAGATGGGGCATTATTCCTCTCACTGACACCAAAGATGGGGCATTATTCCTCTCACTGACACCAAAGATGGGGCATTATTCCTCTCACTGACACCAAAGATGGGGCACTATTCCTCCCACTGACACCAAAGATGGGGCATTATTCCTCTCACTGACACCAACGATGGGGCACTATTCCACTGACACCCATGATGGGGCACGATTCCTCTCACTGATGCCAACGATGGGGCACTATTCCTCCCACTGATACCAATGATGGGGCACTATTCCTCTCACTGACGCCAACGATGGGGCACTATTCCACTGACACCCATGATGGGGCACGATTCCTCCCACTGATGCCAACGATGGGGCACTATTCCTCCCACTGACACCAACGATGGGGCACTATTCCTCTCACTGACGCCAACGATGGGGCACTATTCCACTGACACCAACGATGGGGCACTATTCCACTGACGCCAACGATGGGGCTCTATTCCACTGACGCTAACGATGGGGCTCTATTCCACTGACGCCAACGATGGGGCACTATTCCACTGACGCCAACGATGGGGCACTATTCCACTGACGCCAACGATGGGGCACTATTCCACTGACGCCAACGATGGGGCACTATTCCTCCCACTGACGCCAACGATGGGGCACTATTCCTCCCACTGACGCCAACGATGGGGCACTATTCCTCCCACTGACGCCAACGATGGGGCACTATTCCTCCCACTGACGCCAACGATGGGGCACTATTCCTCCCACTGACGCCAACGATGGGGCACTATTCCTCCCACTGACGCCAACGATGGGGCACCATTCCTCTCAGTGACACTGGAGATGGGGGAATTAATTCTCGCACTGACCCAAACTGTGGGACACTATTCATCCAACTGACACCAATGAAGTAGTTTTTTGTGTTTTTTTTTTTTTTTTATATTCCCGTTGACTATCAATCCTATGGCATTGTTTACTTCCATTGAGGCTGTGGCATGGTTTTTCTTTTTTTTTTTTTTATATATATTAAATCCACTAGCCGCAGTCCAGCCCCCCCTAAAGTTTGAAGGGCACGAAACTGGCCTTTTTGTTTTGATTGTTTGGAGACCTCTAGCCTAGATAAAATAAAATGGCGGCAGTTCCATATTTCTCTGGTTCATTGAAGGACACAGCTGTACTTCTCACAGGATGGGTTGGGTGCTGCCACCTTCAGGAGCTGCACGGTAGGTTCAATTTACACTAAAAAAAACGAGAGCAACAGTTTATGAAACACATTTCTGTGAAAATACTATTTTATTTTTTTTCTCTTTTCAAATTTTAGGGCTCACAAGCCCATTACCAATTTTTGCTCTAATAGATGAGGTTGTCATCCAGATCCCCAAGTCAAGGTTTAAAATTGTGTACATCCCTATATGATGAGTTTCTTTTGGTGACTGAGACTCCTGATGATGTCTCATGGAAGATGACCAAAGTCTTGTCACATGATCAGGTCGGGTGATGTCACCCATGGTCTTACTATGGAGCGTCTGTTGTTTGCTGCCCCTCCTCTAGAAGACTCCTGATATCTGACCTTCCCTCCAGTGCTGCTAATGGAGTAGAGATCATGCTGCTGGCTATGGTGGGGGTCATGGTGGTGAACACGGTGCTTCTGGATCAATAGATGGAAGGGGAGATCAGGGAACGGATGTTTGCTGATCTCCCTCTCCTCTATGGGGTGGCATCCTAGGAGCCATGGTGATGGGGGTCCAGCAGTTACAGGATCTCCGCCCAATGGCTTCCATCTGACAGCTGATGATCAGCCTGGCCGATTTACCCAACCTCAGCTGCCAGGAGTGCGTGTAACCCACCCTCTGCTGACATAAGTCGTGGGGAGAAAAGGGTTAAATATATTCACCAGCCGCACGTGATAGAATTCACTCATCTTGCACCAAATGGCCTTACAAACCAAGATCTTATCTTGTAAAAGTATCTGTGACCTCATCACTGTGCAAAGAGCAGAGCTGTGGGAGGGGCCCAGCAGCTCCACCTACTAGGGTATGGAAAATTACAGAAGGGGGCGGAAACGAGACCAGTCACCTTGTGGAAGGAGAGAGAGCGACAGTGAGCGGTCTTTATTACAGGAAGAAAGTCTCACACTGGATTACGGCACAGATCTGGAAAAAATACACAAAGCACACCGAGGTCTTTGAAATCCGGTGGTGTCACTGGCCCCCAATCAGATAATCCCTCTTAGATTGTAAGCTCCCAGGATCAGGACCCTCCTAACCCTCTTGTATTGTCTCCCGTTATATTGTAAAGTTCTGAGCAAACTGTTGGTGATATATAAATCCTGTATATTAATACTCCGCTGGTGTCACTGCTCCTCAGTCAGATCCTCCTCTGGCATAGCTGCCCCCAATCAGGTCTTCCTCTGGCGTTTCTGGTATCTAATCAGATTTTCCTCTGGTCTCACTGGCCCCCAATCAGATCCTTCTTTGGAGTCTCTGGCTCTCAATCAGATCCTCCCCTGATGTCACTGGCTCCTATATCCAATCCTCCTCTGGAGTCACTGGCCCCTAATCTGATCCTCCTCTGGAGTCACTGGCCCTTAATTCGATCCTCTGGAGTTACTGGCCCCTAATCCGATTCTCCTCTGGAGTCCCTGGCCCCTAATCCGACCCTTCTCTGGAGTCCCTGGCCCCTAATCCGATCCCCCTCTGGAGTCCCTGGCCCCTAATCCGATCCCCCTCTGGAGTCACTGGCCCCTAATCCGATCCTCTGGAGTCACTGGCTCCTAATCCCATCCTCTGGAGTCACTGGCCCCTAATCCGATTCTCCTCTGGTGTCACTGGCCCCTAATCCGATCCTTCTTTGGAATCTCTGGCCCCTAATCCGATTCTCCTCTGGAGTCCCTGGCCCCTAATCCGATCCCTCTCTGGAGTCCCTGGGTCCTAATCCGATCCTCCTCGTTTGTCCCTAACCCGATCCTCCTCTGGAGTCCCTGGCCCCTAATCCGATCCTCCTCTGGAGTCTCTGGCCCCAATCCGATCCTTCTTTGGAATCTCTGGCCCCTAATCCGATTCTCCTCTGGTGTCACTGGCCCCTAATCCGATCCTTCTTTGGAATCTCTGGCCCCTAATCCGATTCTCCTCTGGAGTCACTGACCCCTAATCCAATCCTTCTCTGGAGTCCCTGGACCCTAATCCGATCCCTCTCTGGGGTCCCTGGCCCCTAATCCGATCCCTCTCTGGGGTCCCTGGCCCCTAATCCGATCCCTCTCTGGAGTCCCTGGGCCCTAATCCGATTCCTCCTCGAGTCACTAGCCCCTAACCCGATCCTCTGGAGTCATTTGCCCCTAACCCGATCCTCCTCTGGAGTCCCTGGCCCCTAATCCGATCCTCCTCTGGAGTCTCTGGCCCCTAATCCGATCCTCCTCTGGAGTCTCTGGCCCCTAATCCGATCCTCCTCTGGAGTCTCTGGCCCCTAATCTGATCCTCCTCTGGAGTCCCTGGCCCCTAATCCGATCCTCCTCTGCAGTCACTGGCCCCTAATCCGAACCTCTGAAGTCACTAGTCCCTAATCCGATCTGGAGTTGCTGGCCCCTAATCTAATCCTCTAGAGTCGCTGGCCCTAACCCAATCCTCTGGAGTCGCCGGCCCCTAACCCGATTCTCCTCTGGAGTCCCTGGCCCCTAATCAGATGCTCCTCTGGAGTCCCTGGCCCCTAATCCGCACCTCTAAAGTCACTAGTCCCTAATCTGATCTGGAGTTGCTGGCCCCTAACCCAATCCTCTGGAGTCTCCGGCTCCTAATCTGATCCTTCTCTGGAGTCACTGGCCCCTAATCCGATCCTCCACTGGAGTCACTGGCCCCTAATCCCATCCTCTGGAGTCACTGGCCCCTAATCCCATCCTCTGGAGTCACTGGCCCCTAATCCCATCTTCTGGAGTCACTGGCTCCTAATCCCATCCTCTGGAGTCACTGGCTCCTAATCCGATCCTTCTTCGGAATCTCTGGCCCCTAATCCGATTCTCCTCTGGAGTCACTGGCCCCTAATCCGATCCTTCTCTGGAGTCCCTGGCCCCTAACCCGATCCTCCTCTGCAGTCACTGGCCCCTAATCCGATCCTCCTCTGGAGTCACTGGCCCCTAATCCGATCCTCTGGAGTCGCTGGCCCCTAATCCGATCCTCCTCTGCAGTCACTGGCCCCTAATCCGAACCTCTGAAGTCACTAGTCCCTAATCCGATCTGGAGTTGCTGGCCCCTAATCCAATCCTCTAGAGCCGCTGGCCCCTAACCCGATCCTCTGGAGTCGCCGGCCCCTAACCCGATTCTCCTCTGGAGTCACTGGCCCCTAACCTGATCCTCTGGAGTCGCCGGCCCCTAACCCGATACTCCTCTGGAGTCACTGGCCCCCTCTCGGATTCTCTTGGCTCATTTGGGTTCTCTGGCTGCCCCGGAGAAAATTCATCTTCTCTTTCCACATTCTCAGACTCTGGTTTCCTCATTAGTAGTGAGTGCGCTCCCCGAGGTCTCCTCTGAGACGCCAAGAGATCCGTCCTCCATCACAGACATGGAAATACCAACTTCTAAAATAACAACTCCTGTGACTTCTCACTTTATAAATCCTCCCCTTCCGTTTTGTACAGTTGGCAATAGGGGATCATGGGGCCCCTGTGTCCTTGCCCAAACTCAAAAAAGCCTATGAAAAAGGTACCAGGGGCATCTCATGGGGCCCCCTACTGACCCCGGGCCGTTGGGCAGTGCCCGAGTTTCCAAATGGTCAGTCCGCCCCTGGACCCATCTCTCTGCTCCCGTTCCTCCCACAGACACCAATGATGGGCCATTATTCCTACCACTAACACCATAAAGTTTTCTTACTCCCACTGGTGACCATGTCTGAGGCATTGTCTACTCCCACTAATGCATTTTCTACCCCGATGCACATGACACCAGTCGAGATTGGCCCCTAATCCAAACCTCTGGAGTCACTAGCCCCTAATCCGATCTTTCTTTGGAGTCACTGGCCCCTAACCCGATCTGCCTTTGGAGTCACTGGCCCCTAATCCGATCCTCCTCTGGAGTCCCTGGCCCCTAGTCCGATCCTCCTCTGGAGTCACTGGCCCCTAATCCGATCCTCCTCTGGAGTCACTGCCCCCTAATCCGATCTTCCTTTGGAGTCACTGGCCCCTAATCCGATCCTCCTCTGCAGTCTCTGGCCCCTAATCCGATCCTCCTCTGGAGTCTCTGGCCCCTAATCCGATCCTCCTCTGCAGTCTCTGGCCCCTAATCCGATCCTCCTCTGGAGTCTCTGGCCCCTAATCCGATCCTCCTCTGGAGTCTCTGGCCCCTAATCCGATCCTCCTCTGCAGTCTCTGGCCCCTAATCCGATCCTCCTCTGGAGTCTCTGGCCCCTAATCCGATCCTCCTCTGCAGTCTCTGGCCCCTAATCCGATCCTCCTCTGGAGTCTCTGGCCCCTAATCCGATCCTCCTCTGCAGTCTCTGGCCCCTAATCCGATCCTCCTCTGGAGTCTCTGGCCCCTAATCCGATCCTCCTCTGCAGTCTCTGGCCACTAATCCGATCCTCCTCTGGAGTCTCTGGCCCCTAATCCGATCCTCCTCTGGAGTCTCTGGCCCCTAATCCGATCCTCCTCTGCAGTCTCTGGCCCCTAATCCGATCCTCCTCTGCAGTCTCTGGCCCCTAATCCGATCCTCCTCTGGAGTCTCTGGCCCCTAATCCGATCCTCCTCTGGAGTCTCTGGCCCCTAATCCGATCCTCCTCTGCAGTCTCTGGCCCCTAATCCGATCCTCCTCTGGAGTCTCTGGCCCCTAATCCGATCCTCCTCTGCAGTCTCTGGCCACTAATCCGATCCTCCTCTGGAGTCTCTGGCCCCTAATTCGATCCTCCTCTGGAGTCTCTGGCCCCTAATCCGATCCTCCTCTGCAGTCTCTGGCCCCTAATCCGATCCTCCTCTGCAGTCTCTGGCCCCTAATCCGATCCTCCTCTGGAGTCTCTGGCCCCTAATCCGATCCTCCTCTGCAGTCTCTGGCCACTAATCCGATCCTCCTCTGGAGTCTCTGGCCCCTAATCCGATCCTCCTCTGCAGTCTCTGACCCCTAATCCGATCCTCCTCTGCAGTCTCTGGCCCCTAATCCGATCCTCCTCTGGAGTCTCTGGCCCCTAATCCGATCCTCCTCTGCAGTCTCTGGCCCCTAATCCGATCCTCCTCTGCAGTCTCTGGCCCCTAATCCGATCCTCCTCTGGAGTCTCTGGCCCCTAATCCGATCCACCTCTGCAGTCTCTGGCCCCTAATCCGATCCTCCTCTGGAGTCTCTGGCCCCTAATCCGATCCACCTCTGCAGTCTCTGGCCCCTAATCCGATCCTCCTCTGGAGTCTCTGGCCCCTAATCCGATCCTCCTCTGGAGTCTCTGGCCCCTAATCCGATAATAATATTGTATATAAATCCTGTATAATAATAATAACATACACATATATGGTATCGCTGCGATCATCAGGAGCCAGAAAAATTATTTTGGGTTGTTATTTAGTGTTCGGTTATGTTAGTAGCAAGAAATATACAGATTAATTTTAAAAAAATCATTATTTTTTTACTATTTTGGACAAGTTTTCTTTTGATAATAATAAAAAAAAAAATCAGGATATATCATTACCATTCACTACTAAATGAAAGCCCAATTTATCATAAAAAAAAAATGCGGTATAATAATTTATTTATTTCAGATACTTATATAGCGCTGTCAATGTACGCAGCACTTTACATATATATTGTACATTCACTTCAGTCCCCGCCCCTCAAGGGGCGTCCAATCTAAGGTCCCTAACTCACATCCAGCACAGTGGCTAAGTGGTTAGCACTTCCGAATAGCAGTACTCGGGTCGCTGGTTCGAATCCCAACCACAGCACCACCTGTCTGGAGTTTGCATGTTCTCCCTGTGCCTGCGTGGGTTTCCTCCCACACTCCAAAGACATGCTGGTAGGTGAATTATCTCCTGTCTAAATTGTCCCTAGTATGTGTATGTATGAATGTGAGTTAGGGACCTTAGATTGGATGCCCCTTGAGGGTTAGGGACCTTAGATTGTACGCCCCTTGAGGGTTGGGGACCTTAGATTGGATGCCCCTTGAGGGTTAGGGACCTTAGATTGGATGCCCCTTGAGGGTTAGGGACCTTAGATTGTATGCCCCTTGAGGGTTAGGGACCTTAGATTGGATGCCCCTTGAGGGTTAGGGACCTTAGATTGTACGCCCCTTGAGGGTTAGGGACCTTAGATTGTACGCCCCTTGAGGGTTAGGGACCTTAGATTGGATGCCCCTTGGGGGTTAGGGACCTTAGATTTTACGCCCCTTGAGGGTTAGGGACCTTAGATTGGATGCCCCTTGAGGGTTAGGGACCTTAGATTTTACGCCCCTTGAGGGTTAGGGACCTTAGATTGTACGCCCCTTGAGGGTTAAGGACCTTAGATTGTACGCCCCTTGTGTGTTAGGGACCTTAGATTGAACGCCCCTTGAGGGTTAGGGACCTTAGATTGTATGCCCCTTGAGGGTTAGGGACCTTAGATTGTACGCCCCTTGTGTGTTAGGGACCTTAGATTGGACGCCCCTTGAGGGTCGGGGACCTTAGATTGTACGCCCCTTGAGGGTCAGGGACCTTAGATTGGATGCCCCTTGAGGGTTAGGGACCTTAGATTGTACGCCCCTTGAGGGTTGGGGACCTTAGATTGGACGCCCCTTGAGGGTCGGGGACCTTAGATTGGATGCCCCTTGAGGGTTAGGGACCTTAGATTGTACGCCCCTTGAGGGTCGGGGACCTTAGATTGGACGCCCCTTGAGGGTCGGGGACCTTAGATTGGACGCCCCTTGAGGGTCGGGGACCTTAGATTGGAAGCCCCTTGAGGGTCGGGGACCTTAGATTGGACGCCCCTTGAGGGTCGGGGACCTTAGATTGTACGCCCCTTGAGGGTCAGGGACCTTAGATTGGATGCCCCTTGAGGGTCAGGGACCTTAGATTGGACGCCCCTTGAGGGTCAGGGACCTTAGATTGGACGCCCCTTGAGGGTTAGGGACTTTGTATGTATGAATTAATCCACCTGGATGCACAAAGCAGATGACATGGACGGTTTTACTAACACGTGTCAAAGTTGCAAAATTGTGCTTCGGTACAGGGGTGGACTGACAACTCATGGGACCCCCGGGCAATAGGGGATCATGGGGCCCGTGTCCTCGACCACACTCAAACCACACCCAAAAAAGCTTATAAAAGGTACCAGGGGCATCTCATGGGGCCCCTTACTGACCCCGGGCCCTCTGGCAGTGCCCGAGTTTCCAAATGGTCAGTCCGCCCCGCCTACAAGTCACGTTCATTCATTTTGTTACTATTATGGAATATATCCTGAAAGCTCCGACCACTGTTGTCTGGGGGGTGCCTTTGCCCTTTCTATGCCTGAGAAATATGTAAATTATGTTCTTCTCTCAGTTTAAAGTAAAGAATTAAAAAATAATAAAACAACAAAAAAAAAAAGAAATCGCACTTTCCGGGTGAACTATAAACGCCTCTAAGAATGCCGTTATGACCGGTTAGAAAGTCAGAAAATCCAATCCTATTTCCCGTGGTGCAGTACTGACCCCGAGCAGCAGGTGGCAGCAGATCCATTGCTCATTAATACTGCGGCTGCCCCACTGACCTACATTACAGCTGATATAAGACCTCCTGGAGACATGAGAACTGTCTGTGATGCCTGTAGCATCCCAAGCAGGCAGGTAAACGTATGATCCTCCAGGCACAAAGGGGGCCCCCTCTTCATCTGCAGTGACCCTAAAGAGAACAGTTTGGTTGGTAAAGAAAGAACAATGCTGCCATGGTTATTTGGGATGATTGTGTTCCTGGCAGGGGCGGACTGACCATTTGGAAACTCAGGCACTGCCCGAGGGCCCGGGGTCAGTAGGGGGCCCCATGAGATGCCCTTGGTACCTTTTTCATAGGCTTTTTTTGAGTTTGGGCAAGGACACAGGGGCCCCATGATCCCCTATTGCCCGGGGGCCCCATGAGTTGTCAGTCCGCCCCTGGTTCCAGACTCCATTGTTGCCGCCGCCACCACCACCAGCAGCCGGTTGAGCATCAATCATTTTGGCAAGGGGCAAGGTAATGATGTCACGGGGCCCCTGGTGATCTGATTGGCCGCATACATCTGCTGATACATCGTCCTAGCTCACAGGACAACCACCTGCACTGTGTGAAGACAGGTCCACTTGGTGTCAGGAGCTCCATGCAGGGGCCTCTTCTGCAGCTCTGTATAAGGGACCCAATTCATCCCATTCATTGGACCCTCCACATTAAGTCGGTGCCCCGTCCTGAATGAGGAGGTGAAGAATGGCCACACGTGAGGAGAATATCAGCTGCTGGAGCTGAATGGGGCCCCCTCGGGCTGCTAACAGACTCACAATGGGCCCTGAGCTGGTTCATTTCTCCACACAATCCATCAAATTATGACCGATCACTTGAGTGCAGAGGGACCTTCACAGAGAACGAGGAGGGCAACCAGCAGCAGATTACAATAACGGGAAGACGGGTTAATGAATGGTCCATCCAAAAGTATTATTTCAGTTATAGGCGGGGTCTGGAAAGCCTATCCTTCTGCTTCCACAGTGAAGAACAATTATCACCTCATCAAATGCTTTTTCAAGCAAATATTGAGATACATAGATGGGTTCTCGCTGTGACTTCCTTACAGGTCATAGGCCTCTCCTCTTCTGGGAGTGTCTAATGACTGTCTGTGCTGGCCCAGCTTCTCCGTCCCTCACCTCCCCTGCATAACCTTATATGTAGCTGTCAGGAGTGGAGCGAAAGGGAATACTATAGCCCAACCATTCTCATGCAAGGTTCCTCCAGAGGTTGCTTGGGGGGTTCCTGAGCTGTGGCTAATTGACCTTCCATTTACTAGTGCCTGAATACATCCAGAGCCAAAGCCGTATGGCAGAGCCGGGGCAATGACACCAATTATTCTTTTAGCTGTTTGTAAGGGTGGAATTCTGATCATCAACTGTAAGGGAGGTTCTGCCTACTGACCACCAGTGTAAGGGGCATTTTTCCTACTGGCCACCAATTAAAGGAGCACTCTTGCCACTGACCACCGATAAAACGAACATTCTTCTTACTGGCCATCAATGTAAGGAGCATTCTTCCCAATAACCAATGATGTAAGGGACATTCTTCCTACTGATCACCAATGTAAGGGACATTCTTCCCACTGACCACCAATGTAAGGGACATTCTTCCTACTGATCACCAATGTAAGGGACATTCTTCCCACTGACCACCAATGTAAGGGACATTCTTCCTACTGATCACCAATGTAAGGGACATTCTTCCTACTGATCACCAATGTAAGGGACATTCTTCCCACTGACCACCAATGTAAAGGACATTCTTCCCAATGACCACCAATGTAAGGGACATTCTTCCCACTGATCCCCAATGTAAGGGACATTCTTCCCACTGACCACCAATGTAAGGGACATTCTTCCCAATGACCACCAATGTAAGGGACATTCTTCCCACTGACCACCAATGTAAGGGACATTCTTCCCACTGACCCCCAATGTAAGGGACATTCTTCCCACTGACCACCAATGTAAGGGACATTCTTCCTACTGATCACCAATGTAAGGGACATTCTTCCTACTGATCACCAATGTAAGGGACATTCTTCCCACTGACCACCAATGTAAAGGACATTCTTCCCAATGACCACCAATGTAAGGGACATTCTTCCCACTGATCCCCAATGTAAGGGACATTCTTCCCACTGACCACCAATGTAAGGGACATTCTTCCCAATGACCACCAATGTAAGGGACATTCTTCCCACTGACCACCAATGTAAAGGACATTCTTCCCAATGACCACCAATATAAGAGACATTCTTCCCACTGACCACCAATGTAAGGGACATTCTTCCCACTGACCCCCAATGTAAGGGACATTCTTCCCACTGACCCCCAATGTAAGGGACATTCTTCCCACTGACCCCCAATGTAAGGAACATTCTTCCCACTGACCCCCAATGTAAGGGAAATTCTTCCCACTGATCACCAATGTAAGAGACATTCTTCCCACTGACCGCCAATGTAAGGGACATTCTTCCCACTGATCACCAATGTAAGGGACATTCTTCCCACTGACCTCCAATGTAAGGGACATTCTTCCCACTGATCGCCAATGTAAGGGACATTCTTCCCACTGACCACCAATGTAAGGGACATTCTTCCCACTGACCTCCAATGTAAGAGACATTCTTCCCACTGACCGCCAATGTAAGGGACATTCTTCCCACTGATCCCAATGTAAGGGACATTCTTCCCACTGATCGCCAATGTAAGGGACATTCTTCCCACTGATCACCAATGTAAGGGACATTCTTCCCACTGACCACCAATGTAAGGGACATTCTTCCCACTGACCTCCAATGTAAGGAACATTCTTCCCACTGACCGCCAATGTAAGGGACATTCTTCCCACTGACCTCCAATGTAAGGGACATTCTTCCCACTGACCACCAATGTAAGGGACATTCTTCCCACTGACCCCCAATGTAAGGGACATTCTTCCCACTGACCACCAATGTAAGGGACATTCTTCCCACTGATCACCAATGTAGGGGAAATTCTTCCCACTGACCGCCAATGTAAGGAACATTCTTCCCACTGACCACCAATGTAAGGGACATTCTTCCTACTGACATCCAATGTAAGGAACATTGTTCCTAATGGTTGGTTAACTCCCCAAGAACACTCATCTACCAGAACTTCCAGATCCTTCTCTATCATTGACTCTTCCAGAACACTGATCTACCAGAACATCCAGAAACCTTTCCATCATTTACTTTCCCTGCAGAACACCCACCTACCAGAACAGCCCGAACCTTCTCCATCTGTCACCTTCCCCCTAGAACACCCACCTACCAGAACAGCCCGAACCTTCTCCATCTATCACCTTCCCCCTAGAACACCCATCTACCAGAACTCCAAGATCTTTCGCCATCATTGACTCCTCTAGCACATCTACATACCTGGACTCCCAGGACCTTCTACATCATTGACATCCCCAGAACACCTCTCTACCAGAACATCCATAAACGTCTCCATCGTTCATTTTCCCCCCAGAACACCCATTTACCAGAACACCCAGATCCTTTTCCATCATTGACTCTTCCAGAACACCCAACTACCAGAATTCCCAGATCCTTCTCTGCCATTGACTCCCCTGGAACACTGATCTACCAGAACTCACAGATCCGTCTCCATCATTCACTCCCTCCAGAACACTCACCTACCAGAACTCCCATATTCTTCCCCATTAATCATCACCACTCAGTACATCCATCTACCAGAACACTGAGATCCTTCTCTGTCACTGACTCTCCCAGAACATCCATTTACCAGAACACCTAGAACCTTCTTCATCACTGACTCTCCCAGAACACTCATCTACCAGAACACCCAGATCCTTCTCCATCATTGATTCACCAGAACATCCATTTACCAGAACACCCAGAACCTTCTGCATCACTGACTCCCCCAGAACACTTATCTTACCAGAACTCCCAGAGCCTTCATTATCATTGACTTCCCTAGAACACCCATCTATCAGATCTCCCAGATCCTTCTCCATTATTGACTCCCCAGGACACCCATCTTCCAGAACACGCATTCACCCCCTTACCCCCCATACCACTCATCTACCAAAACTCACAGATCCTTCTCCATCATTGACTCCTCCAGAACACCCATCCACCATAACTCCTGAAACCTTTTCCATCACCCATCCCCAGAACACCCATCTACTAGAACACACAGATCCTTCTCCATCATTCACCCCCTCCAGAACACCCATCTACCAAAGCTCCCATATCCTTCTCCATTAATCATGCCCCCTTTCAGAACACCAAACTACCAGATCCTTCTCCATCACTAACTCTCCCAGAACACACATCCAACAGAGCACCCAGAACCTTTTCTAACATTTGACTCCCCCAGAACACCCATCTACAAGAACACCCAGAAGTTTTTCTGTCATTCACCCTTCCCCCAGAACACCCACCAACCAAACTCCCAGATCCTTTTTATCTTTGACTTCCCCAGAACACTCTGAACCATCCAATATTTCACCTACCCCCAGAACACCTATCTAAAAGAACACCCAGAAATTCTCCATCATTCACCTGTATCCCCCCAGAACACTCATCTACACAGATCCTTCTCTTTCATTAAGTCACCAGAACACTCATCAACCAGAACACCCAGGACCTCATCACTAACTCCCCCAGGACAAACATCTACCAGAACACCCAGATCCTTTTCCATCATCGACTCACCAGAACATCCATTTATCAGAATACTCATCTTACCAGAACACCCAGATCATTCTCCATCATTGATATCCTCCAGAAACCCATCTACCAGAACTCCCAGATCCTTCTTCATCATTCATCATTGACTCCCCCAGAACACCCATCAACCAGAACTCCCAGATCCTTCTTCATCATTGACTCCCCCAGAATACCCATCTACCAGAACTCCCAGATCCTTCTTCATCATTCATCATTGACTCCCCCAGAACACCCATCAACCAGAACTCCCAGATCCTTCTTCATCATTGACTCCCCCAGAATACCCATCTACCAGAACTCCCAGATCCTTTTTCATCATTGACTCCCCCAGAACACCCATCTACCAGAATTCCCAGATCCTTCTTCATCATTGACTCCCCCAGAACACCCATCTACCAGAACTTCCAGATCCTTCTTCATCATTGACTCCCCCCAGAACACCCGTCTACCAGAACTCCCAGATCCTTCTTCATCATTGACTCCCCCAGAACACCCATCTACCAGAACTCCCAGATCCTTCTTCATCATTGACTCCCCCAGAACACCCATCTACCAGAACTCCCAGATCTTTCTTCATCATTGACTCCCCCAGAACACCCACCTACCAAACCTCCTATATCCTTCTCCATTAATCATGTGCCCTCTCAGAACACCAATCTACTAGAACACCCAGATCCTTCCCCATCACTGACTCTCCCAAAACACCCATGTACTAGAACACCCAGAACTTTCTCCGTCATCCAACCTAACCCCAGAACACCTACCAACCAGAACACCCAGAACCTTCTCCCTCATTGACTCCTCCAGAACACCCAGACCCTTCTCCATCATTGACTTCTCCAGAACACTTAGAACTTCTCAATCATTCATCTCCACCCCCCCAAGAACACCTATCTACCAGAACACCCAGATCCTTCTTCATCACCGACTCTCCCAGAACACCCACCTACAGAACGCCCAGAATCTTCTCCATCATTGCCCCCCTCGCAGCACGCCCAGAATTTTACCCACCATTGACTCCCCCAGAACTCCCAGATCCTTCTCTATCATTGACTCCCCCAGTTGTACTCCCCCTAAAATATATGACGATATTATGTTTTTAGCCACTGAAGTACATTACTTTTCCATTGATCAAACCTCATTTTCCACATAATTTTGCAAACATATTCCATCTTTTCGGGACTTCATTCCATTCAGCTGCCTAATGTCCTTGTAAGGGACAACTATAAAGTTGAGGGGCTTTTTTGTATTTATTCAGGACAACCCCCCCCCCCCAATAATTTCCCCGGAGTCAGGTGGCGGCGTATCTGATGGTGTTAGTTGAATGCAGGGCTGTGGAGGAGGGGAGGGCGGCCTGTCAGCCATTGTTCTCTGGCAGCGGGGAGGGGAGGACAGATGATCGCAGTCAGTTCCCAGGCAGATTCCTATAGATGGTAACCCCCCCTTCCCCCCTCCTCGGAGGTCCTGAGCCCCCAGTAAGGAGGAGCGCACAGACCTGTGACACGCCGCATTGTTATACACAGCTGTGCCATACGGCGCACAATACGCGAGGACTGGGCCGCCATACCGGACGCTGCGGCAAAAGAACAAAAAGCACAATATCCGTCCGGCATTGGTTGGACATAAAACTTCTCAGCCCCCCCCCCCCAACGTGGCCTCCTGCGTGGTTTGCGCCTGCGTCTGATCTTGTGGTGCCTGCGTCCCATCTCGTGGAGCCTGCATCCGATCTGGTGGCGCCTGCGTCCGATCTGGTGGCGCATGCGTCCGATCTGGTGGCGCCTGCGTCCGATCTCGTGGAGCCTGCGTCCCATCTCGTGGAGCCTGCGTCCAATCTGGTGGCGCCTACGTCCCATATTGTGGCGCCTGCGTCCGATCTTGTGGCGCCTGCGTCCCATCCCGTGGAGCCTGCTTCCGATCCGGTGGCGCCTGCATCCGATCACGTGGCGCCTGTGTCCGATCTGGTGGCGATTGCGTCCGATCTCGTGGAGCCTGCGTCCAATCTCGTGGAGCCTGCGTCTGATCGCGTGGTGCCTGCGTCCGATCTTGTGGAGCCTGCGTCCGATCTCGTGGAGCCTGCGTCCAATCTCGTGAAGCCTGCGTCCGATCTCGTGGAGCCTGCGTCCGATCTCGTGAAGCCTGCGTCCGATCTCGTGGTGCCTGCGTCCGATCTCGTGGAGCCTGCGTCCGATCGCGTGGTGCCTGCGTCCGATCTCGTGGAGCCTGCGTCCGATCTCGTGAAGCCTGCGTCCGATCTCGTGGAGCCTGTGTCCGATCTCGTGAAGCCTGCGTCCGATCTCGTGAAGCCTGCGTCCGATCTGGTGGCGCCTGCGTCCAATCTGGTGGCAATTGCGTCCGATCTCGTGGAGCCTGCGTCCGATCTCATGGAGCCTCCGTCCGATCTGGTGGAGCCTGCGTCTGATCTCGTGGAGCCTGCGTCCGATCTGGTGGCGCCTGCGTCCGATCTTGTGGCGCCTGCGTCCGATCTTGTGGAGCCTGCGTCCGATCGCGTGGTGCCTGCGTCCGATCTCGTGGAGCCTGCGTCCGATCTCGTGAAGCCTGCGTCCGATCTCGTGGAGCCTGCGTCCGATCTCGTGAAGCCTGCGTCCGATCTCGTGAAGCCTGCGTCTGATCTGGTGGCGCCTGCGTCCGATCTGGTGGCAATTGCGTCCGATCTCGTGGAGCCTGCGTCCGATCTCATGGAGCCTCCGTCCGATCTGGTGGAGCCTGCGTCCGATCTCGTGGAGCCTGCGTCCGATCTGGTGGCGCCTGCGTCCGATCTTGTGGCGCCTGCGTCCGATCTTGTGGAGCCTGCGTCCGATCTGGTGGCGCCTGCGTCCGATCTCATGGAGCCTCCGTCCGATCTGGTGGAGCCTGCGTCCGATCTCGTGGAGCCTGCGTCCGATCTGGTGGCACCTGCGTCCGATCTTGTGGCGCCTGCGTCCGATCTTGTGGAGCCTGCGTCCGATCTGGTGGCGCCTGCGTCCGATCTTGTGGCGCCTGCGTCCGATCTCGTGGAGCCTGCGTGCGATCTCGTGGAGCCTGCGTCCGATCTCGTGGAGCCTGCGCCCGATCTCGTGGAGCCTGCGTCCGATCTCGTGGAGCCTGCGTCCGATCTCGTGGCGCCTGCGTCCGATCTCGTGGAGCCTGCGTCCGATCTCGTGGAGCCTGCGTCCGATCTCGTGGAGCCTGCGTCCGATCTCGTGAAGCCTGCGTCCGATCGCGTGGTGCCTGCGTCCGATCTCGTGGAGCCTGCGTCCGATCTGGTGGCGCCTGCGTCCGATCTTGTGGCGCCTGCGTCCGATCTTGTGGAGCCTGCGTCCGATCTCGTGGAGCCTGCGTCCGATCTGGTGGCGCCTGCGTCCGATCTTGTGGCGCCTGCGTCCGATCTTGTGGAGCCTGCGTCCGATCTCGTGGAGCCTGTGTCCGATCTTGTGGAGCCTGCGTCCGATCTCGTGGAGCCTGCGTCCGATCTCGTGGCGCCTTCGCCAACACCGATTTTCGTTATTCGGAGATTCGGATGTATCCAAAATTTCAGACTCACCATAGGAACGGATTTCAACGAATCCGAAATAAATGATCGTGAAACGAGTTATCCGAATTCGACAAGGAAATTGAATTTAAAAATGAATTCGCATTTGGAATGGAAACATATCGCAAGAAATACAGTAATGGGGAAAAACGGGAAATCGTGCGACGAATCCTACCTAGGCTGCTATATAGTATAGAATACAATAAAACAGAAAGGAATAGAAAATAAAGGGATAGAGTAGAATAGAACAGGATAGAAATTAACAGAATAAAATATAAATGAATAGAATAGAAAAGAACAGAATAGAATAGAGAATAAAGGACTAGAATAGAATAAAATAGAAAAGAATAAAACGGAATAGAATGGAGAATAAAAGAACAGAATAAAATAGAAAATAAAGGACTAGAATAGAATAAAACATATAAGATATTTGGGGGTCCTCAGTGTCCTATGAAGGCCTCCGGAGCTCTTCAGAGGAGAAATCGATCGTTGCGCTCTTCTTGGGGAAGGAGATGTCCCGGCTGTTATTTTCCATGGAGGGGGGAGGAGAGGAAACTCGGATTCGTCTGCTCAGGTCGATCTGTAAACGTTTTAGTGCATAGAGGAACCGGAAACTAGAAGAGGAGAGAGAAAAAATTACAGCCTGGATACATCAGGAGTGTCTGCAGAACATTCCTCCCCAGTCACTGTGAAGAGCGCTGCAGAGCATTCCTCCCCCAATCACTATGAGGAGCAGCAGCGGAACAATCCTCCACAGTCACTGTGAAGAGCGCTGCAGAGCATTCCTCCCCCAATCACTATGAGGAGCAGCAGCGGAACAATCCTCCCCAGTCACTGTGAAGAGTGCTGCAGAGCATTCCTCCCCCAATCACTATGAGGAGCAGCAGCGGAACAATCCTCCACAGTCACTGTGAAGAGCGCTGCAGAGCATTCCTCCCCCAATCACTATGAGGAGCAGCAGCGGAACAATCCTCCACAGTCACTGTGAGGAGCAGGTGCAGAACATTCCTCCTCAGTCACTGTGAGGAGCATTGCAGCACTCTCCTTTCTAGACACTGTGAGGAGCAGCAGCAGAACATTGCTCCACAGTCATTAGAAGAAGCTCTGCAGAACATTGTGAGGAGTTTAGCAGAACGTTTCTCCCCCAGTTGATGTGAACAGCGCTGCAGAACATTCCTCCCCCCTTCCCCCAGATACTATGAGTGCTGCAGAATATTTCTCCCCCAGTCACTCTTTGTGCAGCTGCAAAACAATCACTGTGAAGAGCGCTGCAGAACATTCCTTTCCCAGTCACTGTGAGGAGTGCTGCAGAACATTCCTCCCATGGCCACTGTAAGGAGAACTTGCAGAATATTCCTCCCCAGTCACTATGAGGAGTGCTGCAGAACATTCCTCCCTGGTCATTGTGAGGGCCACTGAAGAACATTTCTCCCAAATCTGCAGAACATTCCTGTCCCAGACCCTGTGTTGAATGCTGCCGAACATTCCTCTCCTGGTCACTATAAGGAGCAGCTGCAGATTATTCCTCCCCTGTGAGGGGCACTGCAGAACATTCCTGCTCAGTCACTATGAGGAGTGCTGCAGAACATTTCTCCCTGGTCACTGTGAGGAGCCCTGCAGAACATTCCTCCCCAGTCACTAAGAGGAGCATCTGCACAGCATTTATCCCCAATCACTGTGAAGAGCAGCTGCAAAACATTCCTGCCTCAGTCCGTGTTGAATGCTGCAGAACATTCCTCCCTTGGTCATTATGAGGAGCACTGCAGAACATTCCTCCCCTGATCACTGTGATGAGCACTGCAGAATGTTCCTCCCCAGTCACCGTGTGGAGCAGCTACAGTACATTCCTCCCCGGTCACTGTAAGAAGTAGCTGCAGAACATTCCTCCACAGTCACTATGAGGAGCAGCTGCAGAACATTCCTCCACAGTCACTATGAGGAGCAGCTGCAGAACATTCCTCCCCAGTGACTGTCAGGAGCAGCTGGTTTTAGTGAAGAGCTCCTACAGACTATTGCTCCCTGGTCACTGTGAGGAGCAGCACCCTCTCCCTGACCAGTGATGGGCCTCATTCTATAAAGGACCCGAGTGAGGATTTGGGGAATCATTGAGCAGCTGCACGTGGGAGCCACTTCCTCCCCTCCCCCCCCCCCCGGGGGCCCCGCCGCGATCGGCTGCGTTGGTGGGTTTGTTTGTTATCATGAATCAGACAATCTGCGCGGTGCATGGAGGATGTACAACATTGAACCTCTCCCAACATCATCACCCAGACTCTGCCAACCGGGCCCAGGAGCTGACACTCCATCATCACTGAGACTCGGCCAACCGGGCCCAGGAGCTGACACTCCATCATCACCGAGACTCTGCCAACCGGGCCCAGGAGCTGACACTCCATCATCACCGAGACTCTGCCAACCGGGCCCAGGAGCTGACACTCCATCATCACCGAGACTCCGCCAACCGGGCCCAGGAGCTGACACTCCATCATCACCGAGACTCCGCCAACCGGGCCCAGGAGCTGACACTCCATCATCACCGAGACTCCGCCAACCGGGCCCAGGAGCTGACACTCCATCATCACCGAGACTCCGCCAACCGGGCCCAGGAGCTGACAATCCATCATCACCGAGACTCCGCCAACCGGGCCCAGGAGCTGACACTCCATCATCACTGAGACTCTGCCAACCGGGCCCAGGAGCTGACACTCCATCATCACTGAGACTCGGCCAACCGGGCCCAGGAGCTGACACTCCATCCGCACCGAGACTCCGCCAACCGGGCCCAGGAGCTGACACTCCATCCGCACCAAAACTCCGCCAACCGGGCCCAGGAGCTGACACTCCATCCACACCGAGACTCTGCCAACCGGGCCCAGGAGCTGACACTCCATCCGCACCGAGACTCTGCCAACCGGGCCCAGGAGCTGACACTCCATCCGCACGAGACTCTGCCAACTGGGCTCAGGAGCTGACACTCCATCCGCACCGAGACTCCGCCAACCGGGCCCAGGAGCTGACACTCCATCCGCACGAGACTCTGCCAACTGGGCTCAGGAGCTGACACTCCATCCGCACCGAGACTCCGCCAACCGGGCCCAGGAGCTGACACTCCATCCGCACCGAGACTCCGCCAACCGGGCCCAGGAGCTGACACTCCATCCACACCGAGACTCTGCCAACCGGGCCCAGGAGCTGACACTCCATCCGCACCGAGACTTTGCCAACTGGGCTCAGGAGCTGACACTCCATCCGCACCGAGACTCTGCCAACTGGGCCCAGGAGCTGACACTCCATCATCACCGAGACTCCGCCAACCGGGCCCAGGAGCTGACACTCCATCCGCACGAGACTCTGCCAACTGGGCTCAGGAGCTGACACTCCATCCGCACCGAGACTCCGCCAACCGGGCCCAGGAGCTGACACTCCATCCGCACCGAGACTCCGCCAACTGGGCTCAGGAGCTGACACTCCATCCGCACGAGACTCAGCCAACCGGGCCCAGGAGCTGACACTCCATCCTCACCGAGACTCTGCCAACCGGGCCCAGGAGCTGACACTCCATCATCACCGAGACTCAGCCAACCGGGCCCAGGAGCTGACACTCCATCCTCACCGAGACTCTGCCAACCGGGCCCAGGAGCTGACACTCCATCCACACTGAGACTCTGCCAACTGGGCCCAGGAGCTGACACTCCATCCTCACCGAGACTCTGCCAACCGGGCCCAGGAGCTGACACTCCATCCGCACCGAGACTCCGCCAACCGGGCCCAGGAGCTGACACTCCATCCGCACCGAGACTCCGCCAACCGGGCCCAGGAGCTGACACTCCATCCGCACGAGACTCTGCCAACTGGGCTCAGGAGCTGACACTCCATCATCACCGAGACTCCGCCAACCGGGCCCAGGAGCTGACACTCCATCATCACCGAAACTCTGCCAATCGAGCCCAAGAGCTGACAATCCAATGGGAGTCATCAGATAAAGGGGCCAAACAGAAGTGGGACTGAGCAGCGTATGAGGACAGATACTGGGAATGACACCCGGCACCCAGGACAGGAGAAGTGGGACTGAGCAGAGAATGAGGACAGACACCGAGAATGACACCCGGCATCCGGGACAGGAGAAGTGGGACTGAGCAGAGAATGAGGACAGATACCAGGAATGACACCCGGCATCCAGGACAGGAGAAGTGGGACTGAGCAGAGAATGAGGACAGACACCGAGAATGACACCCGGCATCCGGGACAGGAGAAGTGGGACTGAGCAGAGAATGAGGACAGATACCAGGAATGACACCCAGCATCCAGGACAGGAGAAGTGGGACTGAGCAGAGAATGAGGACAGATACCAGGAATGACACCCGGCATCCAGGACAGGAGAAGTGGGACTGAGCAGAGAATGAGGACAGACACCGAGAATGACACCCGGCATCCAGGACAGGGGAAGTGGGACTGAGCAGCGTATGAGGACAGATACCGGGAATGACACCCGGCATCCGGGACAGGAGAAGTGGAACTGAGCAGAGAATGAGAACAGACACCGAGAATGACACCCGGCATCCAGGACAGGAGAAGTGGGACTGAGCAGAGAATGAGGACAGATACCAGGAATGACACCCGGCATCCAGGACAGGAGAAGTGGGACTGAGCAGAGAATGAGGACAGATACCAGGAATGACACCCGGCATCCAGAACAGGAGAAGTGGGACTGAGCAGCGTATAAGGACAGATACCAGGAATGACAAGTCCAGGATACAATGTATCGGATGAGGAAATTCCAGGGACCGGTCTCGGGATACAATGTATCGGATGAGGACATTCCAGGGACCGGTCTCGGGATACAATGTATCGGATGAGGACATTCCAGGGACCGGTCTCGGGATACAATGTATCGGATGAGGACATTCCAGGGACCGGTCTCGGGATACAACGTATCGGATGAGGACATTCCAGGGACCGGTCTCGGGATACAACGTATCGGATGAGGACATTCCAGGGACCGGTCTCGGGATACAATGTATCGGATGAGGACATTTCAGGGACCGGTCTCGGGATACAACGTATCAGATGAGGACATTTCAGGGACCGGTCTCGGGATACAACGTATCGGATGAGGACATTCCAGGGACCGGTCTCGGGATACAACGTATCGGATGAGGACATTCCAGGGACCGGTCTCGGGATACAACGTATCGGATGAGGACATTCCAGGGACCGGTGGGGATACAACGTATCGGATGAGGACATTCCAGGGACCGGTCTCGGGATACAACGTATCGGATGAGGACATTCCAGGGACCGGTGGGGATACAATGTATCGGATGAGGACATTCCAGGGACCGGTCTCGGGATACAACGTATCGGATGAGGACATTCCAGGGACCGGTCTCGGGAGACAACGTATCGGATGAGGACATTCCAGGGACCGGTCTCGGGATACAACGTATCGGATGAGGACATTCCAGGGACCGGTGGGGATACAATGTATCGGATGAGGACATTCCAGGGACCGGTCTCGGGATACAACGTATCGGATGAGGACATTCCAGGGACCGGTGGGGATACAACGTATCGGATGAGGACATTCCAGGGACCGGTGGGGATACAACGTATCGGATGAGGACATTCCAGGGACCGGTCTCGGGATACAACGTATCGGATGAGGACATTCCAGGGACCGGTCTCGGGATACAACGTATCGGATGAGGACATTCCAGGGACCGGTGGGGATACAACGTATTGGATGAGGACATTCCAGGGACCGGTCTCGGGATACAACGTATCGGATGAGGACATTCCAGGGACCGGTGGGGATACAACGTATCGGATGAGGACATTCCAGGGACCGGTCTCGGGATACAACGTATCGGATGAGGACAATCCAGGGACCGGTCTCGGGATACAACGTATCGGATGAGGACAATCCAGGGACCGGTCTCGGGATACAACATATCGGATGAGGACATTCCAGGGACCGGTCTCGGGATACAACGTATCGGATGAGGACAATCCAGGGACCGGTCTCGGGATACAACGTATCGGATGAGGACATTCCAGGGACCGGTCTCGGGATACAACGTATCGGATGAGGACATTCCAGGGACCGGCGGGGATATTCTGTATCCGGATATAATGAGCTCATTGTTTGTACTGCGCTCCCCTCTATGTCAGCGCCATCTGCAGTGATGGTGCCCCCGGTGGTCTCGGTTGGCCGAGTCGCCTCCCCTGAGCCCCACTAATGGGCAGATAATTAAAGAGCGATTGGCTGCGGTCGGTGGAGGGAGAGGAGGGGGCTGTAGAGCGGCTCCATTGCCCCCCTCTAGGCAGGCAGTCCCCCCCCCTCCTCTTCATCCTCCTGCCCTCCCCCCCCATCCTCATCCTTCCTCAGCAGCAGATGCATTAGGCAGAGTGAGGAGGCTGCAGCGCAGGACACAATGTCCCCCCAGCCTGTCCCTGCTCGGTGCCCAGGGGCCACACAGGACATCTGGGGCTGAACCCCCCCCCCTCCACGACGACTCTCCGCAGACCCCCCACCTCCGTCACACAGCGATCTCTGACCATGGAGGGCTGGAGTCTGGCTGCACTTCTCTGCTCGGTGGCTGCACTGTGCACAGCTGGAGGTAGGTGACCCTGGGGGGGGGGGGAGGTGGATGGGATGGGGGGGGTACCTGTCTGTGCTGAGCCCCCCCCCCTCATACACCCACCTGTCCTACATTGCTGCCATTTCTACACCTGGGCTCATTCCTGGACCGTAGACGCGTCTCCGCCAATAAATTGCGTGCGGTCGCAGCTTAACCCTTTATGGGGCCACAAATGGGGGGGGGCAATGAAAAGAAAGGTAGTGGTGGGAAAGGGGGGGGGGAATCTCATTTTGCTAAGCCGGCCGCCGCGCCAAAGCAAGCCGTCCACGGTGGGGGGGGGCTGGGTCCCTCCCATCTACCCCTCAGCCCCCTAGCAACACGGCGCTCTCCGCTCGCCGGCACACCTGGGCGCGGAGGGTTAACGGCATGGCCGCGGTGAAACGCTGCGGATAATATCCGATCCAGGGGCGATTTTTTGGAAATTTTTTAATTTTTGTGGTTTTTTGTTGGGAATTGTATTTACAGGCAACGGGTTCTAATGCAGAATTCAGTCGCCCCCCCCCCACCCCTTCCTCCCCACCACCACCCCCCCCTTTCCTCCCCTCCGCCGCCCTCCCCCCCTTCCTCCAGTCAATCCGCGGTGAACGGTCCTGGATGGGAGCGCAGACCCCAGTAACCAGGCAGACGGAGGGTGTCACATGGCGTGTGATGGATCGGTAACGACACGTGCCATGAATATATATATATATATAATGTGGCCGGTTATTGGCGTTCACCGGGCCGGCCGGGGGGCTGCGGATTCCTGTGGACGGCAACCGGTGCCAGCGGCGGCGGAGGGAACGCCATACACAATAGAGACGGCGGCGAATGACAACGCTCAGGTTCAGCGCTCCGTGTTATTATATCTCACAGCGAAGGAGAGCCAATCGGTGACAAATCTGGCGTTGGGCGCACATTGGCTGGTGTCTGGAGGGTGCAGGACCAACAAAAGGGGGGGGGGGGGGTCCAGACGGTACATTTTACACCCCCGTGGTCTGCAGACATCACGTTTTTCAACGTGTGGTCCAGTTTTCAAAGCATATCCCCTTCAGGTTACAGACATACAGGGGCGGACTGACAGCTCATGGGGCCCCCGGGTAATAGGGGATCATGGGGCCCATGTGTCCTCGCCCACACTCAAACCATACCCAAAAAAGTCTATGAAAGGTACCAGGGGCATCTCATGGGGCCCCCTACTGACCCCAGGCCCTCGGGCAATGCCTGAGTTCCCAAATGGTCAGTGCACCCCTGCATACTCAGGCTCAGTAGGGGGCCCCATGAGATGAACCTGGTACCTTTCATAGGCTTTTTGTGGGTGTGGTTTGAGTTTGGGCAAGGACACAGGGGCCCCATGATCCTCTATTGCCCGGGGCCCCATGAGTTGTCAGTCTGCCCCTGGTGACAACACAGGAGCACAATTGGGAGACAGGAGACAGAGCGTTGTCACCCTGTAACAGGAAGTGCTCGAACAAGGAACCTCATGGCAGGATCACCAAGGTCTCTGTTTCCAATTTTAAAATATTGAGAACAGGGGTGGACTGACAGCTCATGGGGCCCCCGGGCAATAGGGGGATCATGGGGCCCCTGTGTCCTCGCCCACACTCAAACCACACCCAAAAAAGCCTATGAAAGGTACCAGGGGCATCTCATGGGGCCCCCTACTGACCCCTGGCCCTCATGGTCCCAAATGGTCAGTGCGCCCCTGTATACATAGGCTATGAAATGTCATTGCAGATTCTTACCAGCATCCGTCCTGTAAATACTGAGTCAGGCCGAGACATTGACAAGATGTGAACCCAGATTGGGTGACATTTAGGGGTCGCTTTCCTTAACCTGGGGAGTGCAATATCTGGTGCCGCTCTGCATAGGAACCAATCAGCTTCCAGGTTTTATTGCCAAAGCTGATTGGCCACCACGGGCAGCTGCACCAGATTTTGCGCTCTCCGGATTGAGTAAACCAACCTTTTCGTTTGCTGCTGGTCTTTCCAGCGATGGCCGTGTTGGCATTTCCCAGGGCCATGCCTGTGTCACGTGTGTTGAAACGGTCACTTGTAGTCCCCATCAGAAGCCCTTGTGTCTGGATGACAACCAGGAGCGGACTGACCATTCGAGCACTCGGGCACTGCCCGAGGGCCCGGGGTAAGTAGGGGGCCCCATGAGATGCCCCTGGTACCTTTCATAGGCTTTTTTTGGGTGTGGTTTGAGTTTGGGCGAGGACACAGGGGCCCCATGATCCTCTATTGCCCGGGGGCCCCATGAGTTGTCAGTCCGCCCCTGGTGACAACGCAGGAGCACAATTGGGAGACAGGAGACAGAGCGTTGTCACCCTGTAACAGGAAGTGCTCGAACAAGGAACCTCATGGCAGGATCACCAAGGTCTCTGTTTCCAATTTTAAAATATTGAGAACAGGGGCGGACTGACAACTCATGGGGCCCCCGGGCAATAGGGGATCATGGGGCCCCTGTGTCCTTGCCCACACTCAAACCACACCCAAAAAAGCCTATGAAAGTTATCAGGGGCATCTCATGGGGCCCCCTACTGACCCCGGGCCCTCAGGCAATGCCCGAGTTCCCAAATGGTCAGTCCGCCCCTGCATACATAGGCTATGAAATGTCATTGCAGATTCTTACCAGCATCCGTCCTGTAAATACTGAGTCAGGCCAAGACATTGACAAGATGTAAACCCAGATTGGGTGACATTTAGGGGTCGATTTCCTTAACCTGGGGAGTGCAATATCTGGGCAATTGGAGACCATGGGGCCCCTGTTTCCTTGCCCACACTCAAAACACACCCAAAAAAGCCTATAAAAGGTACCAGGGGCATTTTTTGGGGCCCCCTACTGACCCCGGGCCCTCGGGCAGTGCCCGAGTGCTCGAATGGTCAGTCCGCCCCTGATTGAGAATGGTATTTGAAATGGCATTGGTTTCCTTCCTTGAATTTGAGGGCCATTTTTGATGTATACACCAGACCTTCATGTTCAGTGACCCATTCTTACATTGTCTCTGTTTTCTTTTTGTCTTTCATTGAACCTCTTCAGATCCCAAAAATGGAACCGACGTGTTGGGTTTCGATGAGCAAGGGGACAACTCATACCAGCAACCAGCGGCAGAGATTCTGGCCTCGCTTCTTGAAAAAGGAGTGTTAGATGTAGACAAGGTGATGTCCAGGAGGCCCGGATCTGCTGGAGAAGACTCCTTCTCGGACAATAAATCCTGGAGTGGAACCAAGGCCAAAAGGCCTCAGATAAAACCACCTAAATCTGTGGTGTCTACGGGAATTGTGGCATCTTCAGCGGCTCCCGATGGAATTGCATCCACTGAAAGTTCAGTAAAGCACCGTTCCCCTAGGATAAATGCAGACAATAAGTCATCGGTTTGTGTAGGATGTCATGATGAGGTCTATGCCAACAGAAAGTCTCCATCCAGGTCTTTGCTCTCTGAGCGTAGTGACGGCAATGATGAACCTGTTACCAGTTTTGTGTGGCCTGTTGGCCAAGGAACGGTTGACTTGGAGTTCAGAAAAAGTTTTGCCAAAGGAGACAGACCTTCCGTGACGGAAAGTCAAGAAGACTCTGGAAGTGGTGACCCTCATGTCAAGATGCCCTCAAGTCAAGTCACCCAATCTAGCTCATTGGAAACTGGGCAGAACTTACAAGACTTCATGGATCTGGCCACCTCAACACCTTCTCAGACGTCAACTGCCTGGAGCAATGCCATGCTGAGCCCATCAACGGAAAAAGCCATCAGCCCAGACTCTGCAGAAATTGACCATCTCCTGCAAGTGCCCAGAGAGACGTCCATGCAGTCACCCTCGCCTTCAGGTACTGAACCCAGCCGTGACAACCTTTACAAGTCCCAGAAAGAGGTCAGTTTTGAGGCAGGTAAATCTCAGGGACCGTTCAACGTTCTGGAGAAAGATTCGAGGCAGTCGGCAGCGCAGGGAGCTCAAGGGAGCACCGATATAACGGTGGTCACAGAAAAAAGCCAAGTAGATACTCTATCTACTGGTGCCCCACCTAGCAATCCACCAAAACCCTCCGAACCCCCGTCTGACCTTACAGACCTAGATTATAGGGACCCCTCTGATTTAGACGACCACTTGGGCTACCCTGCAGGTGGTGACTCCACCAAGGGCTTCCATGATAATATCAATTGGCACAAGCGCGTGCATTATGATGACTTTTCCCCTTTTGATTACTTTTACCCCACCCCTCCTTTCTACGCAGATGGATACGAGGAGGGGGGGATTGAGGACGACGATGACGACGAAGATCTCGAGGATGCCGAGGATGACGACATCACTGCTAAAGATGTTCGGAACTTCCCCAAGGTGGCCACTCCGAAGGTGCACACTGTCACAATGGATGAGAGACCAACCAGTCACCAAGACTTCCCCTTTCATGGTGAGACGTACCCCAAGTCTCACCCAGAGGTGAACAAGGACCAAACGCAGACCATGTCGGGGACAGGCGAGAATGGAACTGAGTGCCGCAACGGCTACGTGAGACGCAACAACTCCTGCAAGTCGCTGTGCGAGATCTACCCTACCTACTGCTACAATGGGGGTCAGTGCTACATCGTGGAGAACATTGGAGCCTTTTGCAGGTAGGACTTCTAAGGCTTTTAGACATATATCTCCGGCTGCATTTACTTCCATTGAGAGCAGCGTGGGCCTGAGCCCCTATCTGAAACCAGTTGTGATGGTTGAGGAACAAGCTCCCGGAGATTCCTGGTTAAATCTAAGAGTAGCTGCCCCTCCCTGGATGTGTTCAGATAAGGGCTCTGACTCCACACAGCCCTCAGCTCTCCAATACAAGGATCTGAGGGCTACAAATCAGAACCTCTTCAGGGTCTTGTTGGTTTCGAACAGAAATCCAACACTGGTCATTCGCTGTCTAATCTTTGCTAGAGATACAACAGATTTATGTTCCTCTTGTGTTAATAGAGTTTGGGTTCAAAAAATGACCAGTGATGGCAATGCAGAGATGAGTACGCTGAACCGACCCTTCCTGTATGGGGCATTGGTTGTAGAATTTACGGGGCATTGGTTGTAGAAGGTACGGGGCATTGGTTGTAGAAGGTATGGGGCATTGGTTGTAGAAGGTACGGAGCATTGGTTGTAGAAGGTACGGGGCATTGGTTGTAGAAGGTACGGGGCATTGGTTGTAGAAGGTACGGAGCATTGGTTTTAGAAGGTACGGGGCATTGGTTGTAGAAGGTACGGGGCATTGGTTGTAGAATTTACGGGGCATTGGTTGTAGAAGGTACGGAGCATTGGTTGTAGAAGGTATGGGGCATTGGTTGTAGAAGGTACGGAGCATTGGTGGTAGAAGGTACGGGGCATTGGTTGTAGAAGGTACGGGGCATTGGTTGTAGAAGGTACGGGGCATTGGTTGTAGAAGGTGCGGGGCATTGGTTGTAGAAGGTACGGGGCATTAGTTGTAGAAGGTACGGAGCATTGGTTGTAGAAGGTACGGGGCATTGGTTGTAGAAGGTACGGGGCATTGGTTGTAGAAGGTACGGGGCATTGGTTGTAGAAGGTACGGGGCATTGGTTGTAGAAGGTACGGGGCATTGGTTGTAGAAGGTACGGGGCATTGGTTGTAGAAGGTACGGGGCATTGGTTGTAGAAGGTGCGGGGCATTGGTTGTAGAAGGTGCGGGGCATTGGTTGTAGAAGGTACGGGGCATTGGTTGTAGAAGGTACGGGGCATTGGTTGTAGAAGGTACGGGGCATAGGTTGTAGAAGGTACGGGGCATTGGTTGTAGAAGGTACGGGGCATTGGTTGTAGAAGGTACGGGGCATTGGTTGTAGAAGGTACGGGGCATTGGTTGTAGAAGGTACGGGGCATTGGTTGTAGAAGGTACGGGGCATAGGTTGTAGAAGGTACGGGGCATTGGTTGTAGAAGGTACGGGGCATTGGTTGTAGAAGGTACGGGGGAATTGGTTGTAGAAGGTACGGGGCAAGGGGGCACTCTGATGGGGACACCTGATGCAATATGGCACTCTCATGGGGACACTTGATAATACAAGGAGGGAACTCTGATGGGGACACCTGATGCAAGGGGGCACTCTGATGGGGACACCTGATGTAAAGGGGTGCTCTGATTGGGACACCTGATATAAGGGGGCACTCTGATGGGGACACATGATGCAAGGGGGCACTCTGGGACACCTGATGTAAAGGGGCACTCTGACGAGGACCACAGGTGTGAGGGGGGGACTCTGATAGGGACACTTGATATAGGGAGGCACAGGTTCTGCCTAATTATCCTAATCTAATGACAGCCTCATACATGGTCCAGACACGAATGGGTAATACCGGTTCCCCTCATCACCGTCACACTGTTGACATTATGCCCCCTGACCTTCTATACCGCACCCCCAGATCAGATAGGCTAGACCCGGTCCTGCCAGGAACGAAGGCTGAAGGCCCTGAATATCTTGGAGCTTACACAGGGCTGAGGTCTCTCCCCAACCCCATGGGTGAGAATGGCCAATTGGCATGCACCAGTACTTTCACATGAGTACCCCACCTGTTCTTCCATACTAGGAAGTACTGGATATTTATCTGTGCTGTTTGGGGTGGGGATGCTGGGTATTTGATGCTGCATAGGGCGGCAGTCAGGTCAATGGCTTGCTTTGCCCTGTGAGGGCGGTTTTATTGACTCGCTGGTCTGGTGTATCTCCAAGGCTTCATGAGTCCCCACCTACGACGGGGAGCCTTCTTCTGGATTCTCTGATTTGTTTTAGATCACAGAGATTGCCACAGGAGAAGTGAGACTCTTTTGGTGGTGGTGAATAGATGTTTCTGGACCTGTGCGTTGTGGTCACGTGCGGCAGAGTGAATATTTTACTGCACATTACCGCGTGGCATCACAATGCACAATCTGCGGTGCGGTAGCTGCCAATGCAACCGTGCCGCAGCACACCTCAATGCACGTGCCATGTGGTTCAAAAAAAAAATGGGTCATGTCTGTTTTTTTCATGTGTTAAAGCGCGATGCGTTAAGGAAGTTCATTCAATTTGATTGCCGAGCGCCTTAAAGCATTCATACAGCGTGAATGGGCCCCAGGGAACCCGTACTGGAGATACAGACAAGCCGCGGCTCATTCAGCCCCCGGCGGTGTCCTGTCCAGCCCTCCAAATCTTCCTGTGGAATGGATGGGGATAAAAGAGACCTCATTGTGTCCTCGCGTCACGTATGTTCGCTGCGGAGATGTGACATTGCTGTGCACTCCGAGGACAGCTGTTGGTGTCCAGGAATCTGGCTGATGTGACACTATGGATCCATTGTTGCCATTTCCATAACAATTGGGATTTATGTGTGAATGGGCGTCGGGGGGCCGCGGAGGGCAGAATAATAGCAGATGTCTGTTTGTGACCTCCGAGTGATCGCCGTGACCCCAGCCAGCTGTCCCCAAATCCGGCTCACTGTATTGTGTCTGAGACCCTCCACGTCACATCACAGCCTGCTATCTCATCACTTCTGGGAATTGTAACAATGTAACTGGATGGGGATTACTGTCAGCTCAGGAAATGTATGATATCAGAGCGGGGTTCGGGATCTATGGGGTGACCTCCGAATGATCACAGAGACCCCCAGCCAGCTGTCCCCGAATCTGGCCCACTATATTGAGTCTGAGACCCTCCACATCAACCCCAGCCTGATAACTCATCACTACTGAGTATTATAACAATGTAACTGGATGGGGATTACTGTCAGCTCAGGAAATGTATGATATCAGAGCGGGGTTCGGGATCTATGGGGTGACCTCCAACTAATCGCAGAGACCCCCAGCCAGCTGTCCCTGAATCTGGCCCGTCATATTGTGTCTGAGACCCTCCACGTCACATCACAGCCTGCTATCTCATCACTTCTGGGAATTGTAACAATGTAACTGGATGGGGATTACTGTCAGCTCAGGAAATGTATGATATCAGAGCGGGGTTCGGGATCTATGGGGTGACCTCAAACTGAGACTCCCAGCTAGCCATCCCTGAATATGGCCCTCCATATTGAGTCTGAGACCCCCCACATCAAAAAACCCCAGCCTGATATCTCATCATTACTGGGAATTGTAACAATGTAACTGAATGGGGATTACTGTCAGCTCAGGAAATGTATGATATCAGAGCGGGGTTCGGGATCTATGGGGTGACCTCCAACTAATCGCAGAGACCCCCAGCCAGCTGTCCCCGAATCTGGCCCACTATATTGAGTCTGAGACCCTCCACGTCACATCACAGACTGCTATCTCATCACTTCTGGGAATTGTAACAATGTAACTGGATGGGGATTACTGTCAACTCAGGAAATGTATGATATCAGAGAGGGGTTCGGGATCTATGGGGTGATCTCCGACTAATCGCAGAGATCCCCAGCCAGCTGTCCCTGAATCTGGCCCGTCATATTGTGTCTGAGACCCTCCACGTCACATCACAGCATGCTATCTCATCACTTCTGAGAATTGTAACAACGTAACTGGATGGGGATTACTGTCAGCTCAGGAATTGTATGATATCATAGAGTGGTTCGGGATCTATGGGGTGACTTCAAACTGATCACAGAGACCCCCAGTTAGCTGTCCCTGAATCTGGCCCACTATATTGAGTCTGAGACCCTCCACATCAAACCTCAGCCTGATATCTCATCACTACTGGGAATTGTAACAATGTAACTGGATGGGGATTACTGTCAACTCAGGAAATTTATGATATCAGAGAGGGGTTCGGGATCTATGGGGTGACCTCAAACTGATCGCAGAGACCCCCAGCCAGCCGTCCCCGAATCTGTTGGGTTGGCTGTATGGGGCCCTTTGGTTTCTAACAGCAACCCTGGTGGTGACCTCTGGCCTCCAGTAGGGTCACAGTCATGTTCTGCTCTTAATGCCCACCTGACAGCAAGATGGTCACCCTGTCACAGTTACCATGGTCCAAGAACCAGTGCATGTGAGGTGCTGGACTGGATCTCTTCACCTTTGGTTGGAGAGCATTGGTTGGGTTTGGTGACTGAACCTCAGCAGCTTGAGCCACAATTAGAGGGGCAAGTGAAACTGACAAAAAGGGTGCCAGATGGTCCCAAGAGTCCATCATTATTTATTGATGATAAGATTTGGACAGCAGGAACATAAAAGGTGTCCAACACGTTTCATGAGCCAAACAATCCTCCTTCATCAGGGCTCAAATAAGTAAAAAAGCCTCCTAAGAAACTCTGTCTATAAAATGTCTGGAAAGTGTTATAGTCATAAGAAACGTGTGCTTGAAGCTGACCTCCACCATTTACATCGGGGTGGCAAGCTCATAGAGGTAGAGGTCTACTTGAACAACACGGGAGAAGTCAAAGATCACAGAGGCACAGTGTCACCTCCTCAGCCCTGATTTAGACCTCTACCGTGTCGCAATCGCGTGCATTGCACATATGTGTGCAAATCCTCGACATGCCGTGGGGTCTCTGACCAGGCCCTGAATACCTCAGTAGATGACAAACTCTGGGGTAGGTATTGAGGAGCACCCAGTACAAACCTTCATGACACTCAGGGGTATGATTTAAAGTTTATTGAATAAGAGCCCAGCGTTTCGGGGAATCCCTCCCACTTCCCCAGGGGTGTCACCTCGGAAAGAGCTGGACTCCAGTAGGATATAACAAGCCTCCTCTTCTGTACTCACACCAGCAAGGCCGATTCCTGTCTCCGTCAGGTGTCTCTGTCAGGTGTCTTTGTCAGGAATCGGCCTTGCTGGTGTGAGCACTGAGGAGAAGGCTTGTTATTCCCTACCGGAGTCCAATTTTTTCTATTGTGACAGCCCTGAGGAAGCGGGCAGCATTCCCCGAAACACGTTGCCTTCACTTGATGCTCGTATTCAAAAAAAATCTCACTAAGACCCTTGAGTGTCATGAACATTTGTATCCGGTGCTCCTCAACACCCACCCCAGAACTTGTCATCTACCGAGCGTTCTCCTTGAGGTTATCAGAGAGGCCTCAGCCTGTGACGAGGGGCAGACTGACCATTTGGGAGCTCGGGCACTGCCCAAGGGCCCGGGGTCAGTAGGGGGCCCCATGAGATGCCCCTGGTACCTTTCATAGGCTTTTTTGGGTGTGGTTTGAGTGTGGGCGAGGACTCAGGGGCCCCATGATCCCCTATTGCCCGTGGGCCCCATGAGTTGTCAGTCTGCCCCTGATTGTGACAGCCCTGAGGAAGTGGGCGGCATTCCCCCGAAACTCATTGCCTTTACTTGATACTCTTAATCTATAAAAATTTCACTTATTCCCTTGAGTGTCATGAACATTTGTATCCGGCGCTCCTCAACACCCACCCCAGAACTTGTCATCTACTGAGAGTTCTCTGTGATCATAGAGGCAGCATCCTGGGACCGGAACATGGCCCATCTACACCGTACCTTCATTTCATGTTAGCCCTTTGGAAGGAGAACTTACTCTATTTCACACCCAAAAGAACCAACAGAACAGGACCAATACCTCGCTTCTATTAGTCCATCAGGTGAAGCCAACTCGTTTCAGAGAATCCCTCCCACTTCCACAGGGCTGTCACCATGGAAAGCGCTGGATTTCAGTAGGATATAACAAGCCTCCTCTTCTGTACTCACACCAGCAGGTCCAATTCCTGTCTCCGTCAGGTGTCTCCATCAGGTGTCTCTATCAGGTGTCTCCGTCAGGAATCCGCCTTGCTGGTGTGAGCACTGAGGAGAAGGCTTGTTATTTCCTACCGGAGTCCAATTCTTTCTATTGTGACAGCCCTGAGGAAGTGGGAGGCATTCCCCGAAACGCGTTGCCTTCACTTGATGCTCGTATTCAATAAAAATCTCACTAAGACCCTTGAGTGTCATGAACATTTGTATCCGGCGCTCCTCAACACCCACCCCAGAACTTGTCATCTACTGAGCGTTCTCCTTGAGGCTAGCAGAGAGGCATCAGCCTGGGACCGGAACATGGCCCATCTACACCATACCTTCATTTCATGTTAGCCCTTTGGAAGGAGAACTTACTCTGTTTCACACCCAAAAGAACCAACAGAACAGGACCAATACCTCGCTTGTATTAGTCCATCAGGTGAATCCAGCGCGTTTCAGGGAATCCCTCCCACTTCCCCAGAGTGGTCACCATGGAAAGCGCTGGACTCCAGTAGGATATAACAAGCCTCCATCTCTGTACTCACACCAGCAAGGCCGATTCCTGTCTCCGTCAGGTGTCTCCGTCAGGTGTCTCCATCAGGTGTCTCCGTCAGGTGTCTCTGCCTTGTTGGTGTGAGTACTGAGGAGAAGGCTTGTTATTTCCTACCAGAGCAGGGGCGGACTGACCATTCGAGCACTCGGGCACTGCTCGAGGGCCCGGGGTCAGTAGGGGGCCCCATGAAATGCCCCTTGTACCTTTTATAGACTTTTTTGGATGTGCTTTGAGTGTGAGCAAGGAAACAGGGGCCCCATGAACCCCTCCCACTTCCCCAGAGTGGACTCCAGTAGGATATAACAAGCCTCCATCTCTGTACTCACACCAGCAAGGCCGATTCCTGTCTCCGTCAGGTGTCTCCATCAGGAATCGGCCTTGCTGGTGTGAGTACTGAGGAGAAGTCTTGGTATTTCCTACCGGAGTCCAATTTTTTCTATTGTGACAGCCCTGAGGAAGTGGGAGGCATTCCCCGAAACGCGTTGCCTTCACTTGATGCTCGTATTCAATAAAAATTTTACTTAGACCCTTGAGTGTCATGAACATTTGTGTCTGGCGCTCCTCAACACCCACCCCAGAACTTGTCATCTACTGAGCGTTCTTGTTGAGGCTATCAGAGAGGCATCAGCCTGGGACCGAAACATGGCCCATCTACACCGTACCTTCATTTCATGTTAGGCCTTTGGAAGGAGAACTTACTCTATTTCACACCCAACAGAACAGAACCAACACCTCGCTTCTATGAGTCCACCATCAAGTCCTGAATACCGGACAAAGATGCGCGCATGCACTGGGGTTTATAAAGATTGAGGCGCAGAAGAGCAGTGGGGGAGGGTAACATGGCCAGAGTGAGATTCCCCTTTAAGAAACTTGCGCTCATGTATTTCTTAAGCACACGTCTGTCATGTTGTCCATTTCACACGCATAGGAAGATGTTTCACTTTTTATTTCAGCCCTGGTGAAGGGGGATTGCTTGGCACCGAAACGCGTCGGTACCATTCATCTTCCTGCTGTCCAAATTTTATCAGCATTAAATAATTATGGACTCTTTTAGATGACCGGCTGGAGCTCTTTTTTTTTTATTGATTTCACAATAATCATGGTGTCACCGTGGATTTTGGTTTCCCTATAACACAGAGCAGGTCGTCTGAGTTCCATCAGGGATTTCCCTTAAAGTGGACGTAAACCTCAGACATGAAATATGAACAAAGCACATCCCTCTACAGTGTGCGCTGGTCTCAGTCCAGAGCACTAAGTGTCATTTCTGTCTGCTGCCTCCTTCCTGTTACCAATGGGAATCGCTTCTGACAAGTTTTCCTGACACCAAATAGAAGACGGTGACAGGGGGAGGGACCTTGTGCAGATTGACAGCCTCAGCTCTGTTCCTGTGAGCTCTGTGGAGGGTGGTGTGTCTCTTCCCTCCAATCAGCTTTCAGAGCTTTCCTCACTGAGCTTTGCAGTGTCTAATTTCAGCTCTCCCTTTTTTCTGAACCCTCAGACAAGCTTTATAAATTCTGATGTAGCGAAGAGATGGGTGCAGATAAAAGATACAACTTATATAGGAGGATTTGTTTCATCTCTGTGTATCACCTGAGCCCAGTCACTTCACTGGGTATATTTCATTTCCTGTTCTGTAGACACCGATTGAGAGGAAATAGATATTGGGGACACCCACCACGGGGATGTGGGTGACGGTGGTGGGCGTGGTTCGGAGGAGTGCAGCTGCCGGCGGGAGGGAGTCCAGGATGGGAGCGCAGGCACAGAGCAGGAATCCATAGATGGATCCGTGGAATCGTTCTCGATGTGTGATCGATGACTTCACAATGACGATCGATTGTCCAACCTGGACGCATTGTTGGAGCGATGTAACGAAGGGTCCTCTTTACACTGAGAGCCAGACTCGGGCTGCTCTGTGCGCTGACATTGATCCTCCCCCACACTTCTCTTACGTTTAGGAAATTCTTCAGTTTCACTTAAAACCGTCGACTTCACGTGGAAAGAATTTGCAGTTTGGATGAGATGCTGGCAGAGCCGAGTGATGGCGGATTTACATGTCTGCTCAGTGCAAAGAGGAAATAGCATGTCTGATCGTAGAGCTGCGCCATGCGTTTATCAGACTGCGAAAACGGATGGATAGGCTGCGTTCTCGATGATGTCATCATTCTCTAGTGCATGGATAGGCTGCATTCTCGATGATGTCATCACTCTCTAGTGAACAGATAGACTGCATTCTCGGTGATGTCACTGCTCTCTACTGCATGGATAGGCTGCATTCTCGGTGATGTCATCTCTCTCTAGTGAATGGATAGGCTGCGTTCTCGATGATGTCATCGCTCTCTAGTGAATGGATAAGCTGCATTATTGGTGATGTCATCGCTCTCTAGTGAATGGATAGGCTGCATTCTTGGTGATGTCACCGCTCTCTAGTGAATGGATAAGCTGCATTCTTGGTGATGTCACCGCTCTCTAGTGAACAGATAGACTGCATTCTCGGTGATGTCACTGCTCTCTACTGCATGGATAGGCTGCATTCTCGGTGATGTCATCTCTCTCTAGTGAATGGATAGGCTGCATTCTCGATGATGTCATCGCTCTCTAGTGAATGGATAAGCTGCATTATTGGTGATGTCATCGCTCTCTAGTGAATGGATAGGCTGCATTCTTGGTGATGTCACCGCTCTCTAGTGAATGGATAGGCTGCCTTCTTGGTGATGTCACCGCTCTCTAGTGAATGGATAGGCTGCATTCTCGGTGATGTCACCGCTCTCTAGTGAATGGATAAGCTGCATTCTTGGTGATGTCACCGCTCTCTAGTGAATGGATAGGCTGCATTCTCGGTGATGTCACCGCTCTCTAGTGAATGGATAAGCTGCATTCTTGGTGATGTCACCGCTCTCTAGTGAATGGATAGGCTGCATTCTCGGTGATGTCACCGCTCTCTAGTGAACGGATAAGCTGCATTCTTGGTGATGTCACCGCTCTCTAGTGAATGGATAGACTGCCTTCTTGGTGATGTCACCGCTCTCTAGTGAATGGATAGGCTGCATTCTCGGTGATGTCACCGCTCTCTAGTGAATGGATAAGCTGCATTCTTGGTGATGTCACCGCTCTCTAGTGAATGGATAGGCTGCATTCTCGGTGATGTCACCGCTCTCTAGTGAACGGATAAGCTGCATTCTTGGTGATGTCACCGCTCTCTAGTGAATGGATAGGCTGCATTCTTGGTGATGTCACCGCTCTATAGTGAACGGATAGGCTGCATTCTTGGTGATGTCACCGCTCTCTAGTGAACGGATAAGCTGCATTCTTGGTGATGTCACCGCTCTCTGGTGAATGGATAGGCAGTATTCTCAGTGATGTCAGCGCTCTCTAGTGAAGGGAAAGGCTGCATTCTTGGTGATGTCATCGCTCTCTAGTGAACAGATAGGCTGCATTCTCAGTGAGGTCACTGCTCTTTGCTGAATAGATGGGTTGCATTCTCGGGGATGTCACTGCTCTCTAGTGAATGGATAGGCTGCATTCTCGCGGATGTCACCGCTCTCTAGTAAATGGATAGGCTGCGTTCTCGGTGATGTCATCGCTCTCTAGTGAATGCATAGGCTGCATTCTCGGTGATGTCATCGCTCTCTAGTGAATGGATAGGCTGCATTCTTGGTGATGTCACCACTTTCTAGTGAATGGATAGGCTGCATTCTTGGTGATGTCATTGCTCTCTAGTGAATGGATAAGCTGCATTCTCAGTGATGTCACCGCTCTCTAGTGAATGGATAGGCTGCATTCTCAGTGATATCACCGCTCTCTGTTGAATGGATAGGCTGCATTCTCGGGGATGTCACCGCTCTCTAGTGAATGGATAGACTGCGTTCTCGGTGATGTCATCGCTCTCTAGTGAATGCATAGGCTGCATTCTCGGTGATGTCATTGCTCTCTAGTGAATGGATAGGCTGCATTCTTGGTGATGTCATTGCTCTCTAGTGAACGGATAAGCTGCGTTCTCAGCAATGTCATCGCTTTCTAGTGAACAGATAGACTGCATTCTCGGTGATGTCACTGCTCTCTAGTGCATGGATAGGCTGCATTCTTGGTGATGTCACTGCTCTCTAGTGCATGGATAGGCTGCATTCTCGGTGATCTCACCGCTCTCTAGTGAATGGATAGGCTGCGTTCTCAGCAATGTCACCGCTCTCTAGTGAACAGATAGACTGCATTCTCGGTGATGTCACCGCTCTCTAGTGAATGGATAGGCTGCGTTCTCAGCAATGTCACCGCTCTCTAGTGAACAGATAGACTGCATTCTCGGTGATGTCACCGCTCTCTAGTGAATGGATAGGCTGCATTTTCAGCGATGTCATCGCTCTCTAGTAAACGGATAGGCTGCATTCTCAGTGATGTCATCGCTCTCTTGTGAACGGATATGCTGCTTTCTCGGTGATGTCATCGGTCTCTAGTGAATGGATAGGCTGCCTTCTTGGTGATGTCACCGCTCTCTAGTGAATGGATAGGCTGCATTCTTGGTGATGTCACCGCTCTCTAGTGAATGGATTGCTGCCTTCTCTGTGATGTCTCCGCTTTCTAGTGAATGGATAGGCTGCATTCTCAGTGATGTCAGCGCTTTCTAGTGAACGAATAGGCTGCATTCTCATAGATGTCACCAAATCTTTGTATAGTGAAAAGGAAAGAAATAAGAAATTGGCAGTGGAGGAAGTGGTGACAGGTTCTCTTTCTGCAGATGTTACTGTATACTTTGGAGATAATATCCGTATTCCCCGCCTGAGCTGCGAGTTTCTTGGCCGGGTAGTTGGCAGGGCGCTTTGCTCCTACTCTCTGGGATCGATTAATTCCAGATTTCCTTCCTGTCCCCAACTCTTTATCCAGCTCAGATTTCTTCGTTATAAGATGGTTTATACTGAGCTCTCTATAGGCGGTGGGTGTCTATCCTCTATGGCCGGACCATATATAAGATGGTTTATTCTGAGCTCTCTATAGGCGGTGGGTGTCTATCCTCTATGGCCGGACCATATATAAGATGGTTTATACTGAGCTCTCTATAGGCGGTGGGTGTCTATCCTCTATGGCCGGACCATATATAAGATGGTTTATACTGAGCTCTCTATAGGCGGTGGGTGTCTATCCTCTATGGCCGGACCATATATAAGATGGTTTATACTGAGCTCTCTATAGGCGGTGGGTGTCTATCCTCTATGGCTGGACCATATATAAGATGGTTTATACTGAGCTCTCTATAGGCGGTGGGTGTCTATCCTCTATGGCTGGACCATATATAAGATGGTTTATACTGAGCTCTCTATAGGCGGTGGGTGTCTATCCTCTATGGCCGGACCATATATAAGATGGTTTATTCTGAGCTCTCTATAGGCGGTGGGTGTCTATCCTCTATGGCCGGACCATATATAAGATGGTTTATACTGAACTCTCTATAGGCGGTGGGTGTCTATCCTCTATGGCCGGACCATATATAAGATGGTTTATACTGAGCTCTCTATAGGCGGTGGGTGTCTATCCTCTATGGCCGGACCATATATAAGATGGTTTATTCTGAGCTCTCTATAGGCGGTGGGTGTCTATCCTCTATGGCTGGACCATATATAAGATGGTTTATTCTGAGCTCTCTATAGGCGGTGGGTGTCTATCCTCTATGGCCGGACCATATATAAGATGGTTTATACTGAGCTCTCTATAGGCGGTGGGTGTCTATCCTCTATGGCTGGACCATATATAAGATGGTTTATACTGAGCTCTCTATAGGCGGTGGGTGTCTATCCTCTATGGCTGGACCATATATAAGATGGTTTATACTGAGCTCTCTATAGGCGGTGGGTGTCTATCCTCTATGGCCGGACCATATATAAGATGGTTTATTCTGAGCTCTCTATAGGCGGTGGGTGTCTATCCTCTATGGCTGGACCATATATAAGATGGTTTATTCTGAGCTCTCTATAGGCGGTGGGTGTCTATCCTCTATGGCCGGACCATATATAAGATGGTTTATACTGAGCTCTCTATAGGCGGTGGGTGTCTATCCTCTATGGCTGGACCATATATAAGATGGTTTATACTGAGCTCTCTATAGGCGGTGGGTGTCTATCCTCTATGGCTGGACCATATATAAGATGGTTTATACTGAGCTCTCTATAGGCGGTGGGTGTCTATCCTCTATGGCCGGACCATATATAAGATGGTTTATTCTGAGCTCTCTATAGGCGGTGGGTGTCTATCCTCTATGGCTGGACCATATATAAGATGGTTTATACTGAGCTCTCTATAGGCGGTGGGTGTCTATCCTCTATGGCCGGACCATATATAAGATGGTTTATTCTGAGCTCTCTACAGGCGGTGGGTGTCTATCCTCTATGGCCGGACCATATATAAGATGGTTTATTCTGAGCTCTCAGTGGACTGACAATCGTCCCCTATGGCCGGACCATATACAAGGTGTGCAGGAATTCCATCATACACAGTGAATGGATCTCTCCACATTACAGACGGTGAATGGAGCTCCCTTCTGTTATATTGTATAAAATGCAGCTGTGTCAGAGAATTGGCAGCAGACACATCCGACAGCCAGAGCGCAATGTACAAAAAATGGAAGAGATATCAGATGTCGCCGAGTCCTTGGAATGTCCCCTTTTCCTTTCTATGTGGAGTCTGTAATAGTCCCGTATACTGAACGGGGGCCCATGGATAGGAACTGGAGGGGATGTGCTGTTCATGGCTAGCAATCAGGGCTTCATGTAGAGATGGACGGTGTTCTTTTCTTTGAACGACTGCTAAGGGTTGGACAGACCATTTGTGCGCACCGTGTGGCTGCAACAGGGCCCTCTGGGACCTAGGGGACCATTTACACTAGAGGGGTGTCAGGTGGGTGCTATGAATTGGAGATGAAATAAGTCACAAAAAATAACACTTCTCACTTCCTCTCCCCAAACCCCAACACTTCCTTTTTCCCCAACTTTTAGCAATTCATCCTTCCCCTCCTGGGGCCCAACACTCGTCCCTTTATCTCCCCAAACTCCAATACTTCACCCTTCCCTCCCCAAACCCCAATACTTCTTCCTTCCCTCCCTAAACCCCAATACTTCACCCTTCCCTCCCCAAACCCCAATACTTCACCCTTTCACTCCCCAAACCTCAATAATTTATCCTTCTCTCCCCAAACCCCAATACTTCACACTTTCCCTCCCCAAACCCCAATAATTCACCCTTCCCTTCCCAAACCCCAATACTTCACTCTTTCACTCCCCAAACCTCAATACTTTATCCTTCCCTCCCCAAACCCCAATACTTCACCCTTCCACTCCCCAAACCTCAATACTTCATGCTTCCCTCCCAAACCCCAATAATTCACATTTCCCTCCCCAAACCCCAATACTTCATCCTTCCCTCCCCAACCCCAATACTTCACCCTTCCTCCCCAAACCCCAATACTTCACTCTTTCACTCCCCAAACCTCAATACTTTATCCTTCCCTCCCCAAACCCCAATACTTCACCCTTCCACTCCCCAAACCTCAATACTTCATGCTTCCCTCCCCAAACCCCAATAATTCACATTTCCCTCCCCAAACCCCAATACTTCATCCTTCCCTCCCCAAACCCAATACTTCACCCTTCCCTCCCTAACCCCAATACTTCACCCTTCCCTCCCCAAACCCCAGTACTTCATTCTTCCCCTCCCCAAACCCCAATACTGTGTCCTTCCCTCCCCAAACCCCAATACTTCATCCTACCCTCACCAATCTCCAGTACTTCATACTTACTTCCCTAAACCCCAATACTCACCCTTCCCTTCCCCTCAATAAACCCCAATACTTCACCTTCCCTCCTCATACCCCAATACTTTGCCCTTCCCTTCCCAAAACCCCAATACTTCACTTTTTCTCCCTAAACCCCAATACTTCACATTTCCCTCCCCAAACCCCAATACTTCATGCTTCCCTTCCCAAATTCAAATACTTCACCCTTCCCTCCCCAACCCCAATACTTCACCCTTCCCTCCCCAAACCCGGTACTTCACCCTTCCCTCCCAAACCCCAATACTTCACCCTTCTCTCCCCAACCCCAATACTTCACCCTTCCCTCCTCAAACCCCAGTACTTCACCCTTCCCCTCCCCAAACCCCAATACTTCACCCTTCTCTCCCTAAACCCCAATATTCACATTTCCCCTCCCCAAACCCCAATACTTCATCCTTCCCTCCCCAAGCCCCAGTACTTCATCCTTACCTCCCTAAACCCCAATACTTCACATTTCCCTCCCCAAACCCCAATACTTCATGCTTTACTTCCCAAATCCCAGTACTTCAACTTCCTCCCCAACCCCAATACTTCACCCTTCCCTCCCTAAACCCCAATACTTCTTCCCTCTCTCCCAAACCCCAATACTTCATCTTCCCCCCCCCCCCAACCCCAGTACTTTACCCTTCCCTTCCCCTCCCCAAACTCCAATACTTCACCTTTCCCCTCCCAACCCCAATACTTCACCCTTACACTCCCCAAACCTCAATACTTTATCCTTCCCCTCCCCAAACCCCAATACTTCACCCTTCCCCTCCCCAAACCCAATACTTCACGCTTCCCCTCCCCAAACCCCAATACTTCCCACTTCCCCTCCCCAAACCCCAATACTTCACCCTTCCACTCCCGAAACCTCAATACTTATCCTTCACCTCCCCAAACCCCAATACTTCACCTTTTCCCCTCCCTAAACCCCAATACTTCACCCTTCCCCTCCCCAAACCCCAATACTTCACCTTTCTCCTACCCAAACCCCAATACTTCACCCTGCCCTCCCCAAACTCCAATACTTCACCTTTCCCCTCCCCAACTCCAATACTTCACCCTTACACTCCCCAAACCTCAATACTTTATCCTTTCCTCCCTAAACCCCAATACTTCACCTTTCCCCTCCCCAAACCCCAATACTTCACGCTTCCCTCCTCAAACCCCAATACTTCATGCTTCTTCTCCCCAAACCCCAATACTTCACCCTTCGCTCTCCCAAACCCCAATATTTCACCTTTCCCCTCTCCAAACCCCAGTACTTCTTCCTTCTCTCCCCAAACCCCAATATTTTACCCTTCCCTCCCGAAACCCCAATACTTCATTCTATCCTCCTCAAACCCCAATACTTCACCCTTTCCTCTCCAAACCCCAATACTTCATTCTGTACTCCTCAAACCCCAATACTTCACTCTTCCCCTCCCTAAACCTCAATACTTTATCCTTTCCTCCCCAAACCCCAATATTTTACCCTTCCCTCCCGAAACCCCAATACTTCAGCCCTTCCCTCTCCAAACCCCAATACTTCATTCTGTACTCCTCAAACCCCAATACTTCACTCTTCCCCTCCCCAAACCTCAATACTTTATCCTTCCCTCCCCAAACCCCAATACTTCACCCTTCCACTCCCCAAACCTCAATACTTTATCCTTCCCTCCCCAAACCCCAATACTTAACCTTTCCCCTCCCCAATACTTCACTTTTCCCCTCCCAAAACTCCAATACTTCTCCCTTCCCTCCTCAAACCCCAATACTTCACCAATACCAATATTTCACCTTTTCCCTCTCCAAACCCCAGTACTTCATCTTTCTCTACCCAAACCCCAATATTTTACCCTTCCCTCCCCAACCCCCAATACTTCATTCTATCCTCCCCAAACCACAATACTTCACCCTTCCCTCCCTAAACCCCAATACTTCATCCTTCCCTCCCCAAACCCCAATACTTCATGCTTCCCTCCCTAAACCCCAATACTTCACCCTTCCCCTCCCCAAACCCCAATACTTCACCCTGCCCTCCCCAAACTCCAAAACTTCACCTTTCCCCTCCCCAATACTTTATGCCTTCCCCTCCCCAAACCCCAATACTTTACACTTCCCCTCCCCAAACCCCAATAATTCACCCTTCCCTCCCCAAACCTCAATACTTTATCCTTCCCTCCCCAAACCTCAATACTTTATCCTTCCCTCCCCAAATCCCAATACTTCACCTTTCCCCTCCCCAAACCTCAATACTTCATGCTTCCCCTCCCTAAACCCCAATATTTCACCTTTCCCCTCTCCAAACCCCAGTACTTCATCCTTCCCTCCCAAAACCCCAATACTTCACCTTTCCCCTCCCCAAAGAGCTAATTCCTAAACCCTCCTCCAATTTGGATGTACATACCCTCAAATTAATCCTGAGAGTGCGCACTGTCCGCCCAGATCCATTATAAACCTGGAATATGTTTTGGTAAATACCTGAAAAAAACTAAAATTGTGCCTGTGTCCAAATATAGATGGACCTAACTGTACTTCACCCTTCCTTCCCCAAACCCCAATGCTTAACCCTCCCCCTCAACAAACCCCAATACTTCATCCTCCCCTCCCCAAACCCTAATATTTCATCCTCCCCTCCCCAAACCCCAGTACTTCATCCTTCCCCTCCCCCGACCCCAATACTTCATCCTTCCCCTCCCCCGACCCCAATACTTCATTCTTCCCCTCCTGCAACCCCAATACTTCACTCCTCCCTTCCCCAAACCCAAATACTTTATCCTACCCTCCCCAAACCCCATTACTTCACTCTTGCCTCCCCAAACCCAAATACTTAACCCTTCCTTCCCCCAAACCTCAGTACTTAATCCTTCCCTCTCCAGACCCCAATACTTAATCTTTCCCCTCCCCAGACCCCAAAACTTCATCCTTCCCTCCCCAAACCCCAATACATCACCCTTCCCCTCCCGAAACCCCAATACTTTATCCTTCCCTTCCCAACCCCCAATATTTCATCCTTTCAACTCTCGTTGGACCCCACACGTCCTTCTACTTTGCCAATACTTCATCCTTCCCTCCGCAAACCCCACTAATTCAAGCCTTACCCTCCTCAAACCCCAAAACTTTACCTTTCCCCTCCCCAAACCCCAAAACTTCACCATACCCCTCCTCAAACCCCAAT